>NC_092232.1:20789027-20969027 GCF_036320965.1 Panulirus ornatus
AACAACTGACTCACTTCCCAAGCTCTCTCATCCACAACAGACTTCATACTTGCCCCTCTTTCCAAAACTCTTGCATTCACCTCCCTAACAACCCCATCCATAAACAAATTAAACAACCATGGAGACATCACACACCCCTGCCGCAAACCTACATTCACTGAGAACCAATCACTTTCCTCTCTTCCTACACGTACACATGCCTTACATCCTATGTACCTTTACATATGTACATCCTATGTACCTACATTTTATGTACCTTTAAATTCCTGTATGTTATCCACATTTACAGTATCCTCTTCCAGTTTATTCCTTTCACCCACCACTCTTTTACTATAAAGGTACTTCATTACATCTTTTTAAAGAAAGTTTCTTGCTTAACTTTGTGTGTGTTATATCCTTCTGTCTTATTGCTGTATCTTTCAAAGAGCTGTTCATTGTCGTCATCATCATTATTGCTAAGAAATTTAAAGGCTACAATCATGGCACCCCCTAACTCTTCTGTTTTCCACATATATATTTGCATCTCTATGAAAGGCTTTTGCACCATCCAACAGATGTTCCCCTGCCCCATACATCATTAACGTATCCCTTAAAGGATTCCAGTCGACTCAGTCGTATGCTTTCTCCAGAGCCATGAAAAATGCATATAGCTTCTTATCTCTTGCCAGATACTTTAATGCAGTAATCTTCACAACAAAATGCTGATCCACTCATTTCCTAACTTTCCTGAAACCCCTTGCTTATCACTTATTCTGCATTCACTTAGTTCCATCACTCTGTCAGTGATTTTTGTGCTTTCACTTTTCTTGGTATGCTTAACAGACTTATTCCCCTTTAATTGCTGTATATGCCCTTGTATGTTCTGTTTTAACCTGTCTGGCCAGTATATATTTTACATGTCTTATGTTTAACGGCATAAACACTTACAGTTTTCTGATGATTTAGCATACTTTTGACTAATGTCTCTGATAGTGTTGTAACATTGGAAGGCAACATTGAAATCACTGTTTTTTGGTACCTGTCTTACATTAGCTGATTTAAGAGAATAGGGCAACACCAAACATTTAGATCTTTCATTCTTTTCTGCATGTTGCTGCAACTACTTGGGATAACATAAATGCCTAAAAGTACATCTTTTATGGTCATTCTTTTCTGCATGTTGCTGCAAATACTTGGGATAACATAAATGCCTAAAAGTACATCTTTTATGGTTACATTCATGTACTAGACTTGTGGGATCATATATATGCAATGCTCTTAAATACATGGACATACCTACAGAAATTTTTACAGAATGATCATGTACCAAAAGATAATGAATATAACTCAGTATTGGTAGGCTGCCTGTAGATCTTAAAGAATAAGTGATCAGATTCTTGATCATCATCACATCAAGAAATGGCAAATTGCATTCTTGTTCCTGTTCAGTCTTGAATTTAATTGTGGGATGAATGTTGTTTAATTCATTAAAGAAAACAACACAGCCTTAGAAAGGTGGCCATAAGGACCACATATCATCACCGTATCTAAGCCAAATTTTAGGATGGTTAATGATAGAAGATTGGATGAATAAGGTACTGAGAATGGGACTACGGGGATTTCCCATGGCTAGACCAATATTCTGTGTATGAAAATTACCCTCAGTATTGTGCTAAACGATTATTGGAAACAAAGTTCTAATAAGGTAATGAAGTTTTTGTGAGCATGGTTCAGATGAGACTAAGATTGGGTAATTTCCTCCTCAAGTAAATGATGCCAGAAGATAGACTCTCCGTGTGCTTCTTCACTCATCTTTTTTCCAAGCTCACATACTTTCACCACCCCCTTCTCACTCACATCATTTCCTTTTTTCTAAAGACCCCTAGAGATTTTTAAACTTTTCTCCACCAGGTTCTCCACCAGGTAATGATCAGACATCCCACCAGCTGCCCATCTCAAAACATCCACATCCAAGAGTCTCTCTTTTGTATGTTTGTCAGTTATAATACAGTCCAGTAATTTCCTCTTCGTATCTTTTTTTACTCACCCACATGTATTTATGTATGTCCCTCTTTTTGAACCAGATATTCCCAGTCACCAGTCCTTTTTCAGCACACCACAAGCTCTTCACCATTCCTATTCACCTCACTGAATATTCCAACTCCCCAATTATATCCTCAAGTGGGTATAATTGTTACTCACTGTCACATTCAAGTCATCCATCTTTAATACTTGATCCATAGCATCAAAACTGCTGACACACTTACTCAGCTGTTCTCAAAACACTCTCTCAGCCTCCTCTTTCTCATGGTCAAGTGCATAAGCTCTAAAAATCTCCCATCTCTCGCAACCCACTTTGATTTTAACTTGTAGCTCACTTACACTCCTCCTTTCAGACCTTCTCACAACTGCTTGATCATTAATGCTAATGCTTTCTTAGCTCTTTCTCTTACACCAACCTGTGACTTTACCCCTGAGACATTTCCAAGCTATTCTTTACCTTTACCCTTGAGCTTTGTTTCACTCAGAGCCACAACATCAGGTTCCTTTCCTCAAACATACTACCTGTTTCTCCTTTCTTCTCATCTTGGTTACATCCACACACATCTAGACACCCCAGCCAAAACTTTAAGGAGGATGATCACTCCTCACTTGGCTCTTTCTTATGCACTCTCTTCTAGAAATTGAAATAACCAAGGGGGGGGGGGGGGGGGGGTAAACTGGACCCTCACTCTTGCCCCTTGTGGTTGTCTTCTATGACATGCAGGGAATATGGAGGTAGAATTCTTTCTACCCTATCTGCTTGAAGTTATACTGCAAGTAAAAAAGTCACCTTTAACAAGGCTGTATTAATCACTGGGAGTTCAATCTTGTTAAAGAACTCACTCCATAGAAGCCTATATTTCTCAGATACTGGCAGTAACCTTGAGCTGGAGGAGCCTTTATAAAGGGCATAAGTCAAAATGAATGAATGAATTTAAACTCAAGGCTAAGCCGGGTACTCACTTTATTGACTGGCTGTTTGGCTGCAACTGGAGGATGAACAGCTGGGTTGACAGTGGACTGACTGCCACCACCAGATATGAATCTGAATAGGGCTGTGATTTTATGTGTGTGTATTTTTTGGTGATACAGTATAAATGACTATTTTTCTTTATTTTTTTATTTTTTATTTTATTTTATTTTTTTTTTGCTTTGTCACTGTCTCCCGCGTTTGCGAGGTAGCGCAAGGAAACAGATGAAAGAAATGGCCCAACCCACCCCCATACACATGTATATACATACACATCCACACACGCAAATATACTTACCTACACAGCTTTCCATGGTTTACCCCAGACGCTTCACATGCCCTGATTCAATCCACTGACAGCACGGCAACCCCGGTATACCACATCGCTCCAATTCACTCTATTCCTTGCCCTCCTTTCACCCTCCTGCATGTTCAGGCCCTGATCACACAAAATCTTTTTCACTCCGTCTTTCCACCTCCAATTTGGTCTCCCTCTTCTCCTCGTTCCCTCCACCTCCGACACATATATCCTCTTGGTCAATCTTTCCTCACTCATTCTCTCCATGTGCCCAAACCATTTCAAAACACCCTCTTCTGCTCTCTCAACCACGCTCTTTTTATTTCCACACATCTCTCTTACCCTTACGTTACTTACTCGATCAAACCACCTCACACCACACATTGTCCTCAAACATCTCATTTCCAGCACATCCACCCTCCTGCCCACAACTCTATCCATAGCCCACGCCTCGCAACCATACGACATTGTTGGAACCACTATTCCTTCAAACATACCCATTTTTGCTTTCCGAGATAATGTTCTCGACTTCCATACATTCTTCAAGGCTCCCAGAATTTTCGCCCCCTCCCCCACCCTATGATCCACTTCCACTTCCATGGTTCCATCTGCTGCCAGATCCACTCCCAGATATCTAAAACACTTCACTTCCTCCAGTTTTTCTCCATTCAAACTCACCTCCCAATTGACTTGACCCTCAACCCTACTGTACCTAATAACCTTGCTCTTATTGACATTTACTCTTAACTTTCTTCTTTCACACACTTTACCAAACTCAGTCACCAGCTTCTGCAGTTTCTCACATGAATCAGCCACCAGCGCTGTATTATGATTATTATTCTCTGTTTAATATGGTTTTTGATATAAATGCCAGTTATAGAAAATTTATCTGCTTTCAGTTTTGAAGTAGTCATAAAAAAGTCATTCATATACTTGTATTTTTTGATGGATGATAGACACTGTATGGGAACCAACTGGAAATATGATTATGCAGCAAAATGGTTGTAAAGTTTTAATCAAGTTATGTTTGTTTATGATCAGAATTTTTTTTTTTTTTCTTTAAAGAGCATGTGAATCAACTTAATGAATAGCAGATGAATATAGTAAGGAAAAATTAGCCTTCTGTGGTTGGGTGTACAGAGCTTATTTATATTCATAGGACTGAATTGAAGCGGCATTTTGTTGGGTTGTTTCCTTGCGAGGCCTTTGTATTTACACTTTATGAAAATATTGAGACTATTCTTTTTCTGTTACCTCATATTTCTGTTGACATAAAATGATCTTTTAGTCATTATGATTACATCTCTCTTGATCAGAAATGATTTACTTCTTTCCATTGCTTTCAGGGTTAGGAAAATGTTATCAGTTATTTGAGATCCAAGTTTCAGTCCTTACTTATGGTGTCTTATGTCACAGCTGTATGTGTCATCAGAGTTCCGCTTCAACACTTTAGCAGAGTTGGTTCACCATCACTCTCAGCATGCTGATGGGCTCATCACCCAGTTACTTTACCCAGCTCCTAAACGAAATAAACCCACTGTGTTTGGGCTTACACCAGGTATTTAAATTTGCACCCTTGATGAGATTTTAGAGAAATTTTAATTTTAAAATAATGCTTATCATGTATGGTAATGTTTATTTACTGAAAAGTAGGTTTTTCATGCTCCAGATATGCCTGCTGTACAATATTTATTGAGATTACTTTGCTTGCATAGTTGGCCCTCTTCATGCAGAGCCTGATGAGTGGGAAATTGAGAGAACAGACATTGCAATGAAGCACAAGCTGGGAGGTGGTCAGTACGGAGATGTATACGAGGCTGTTTGGAAGAGATACAACATCTGCGTTGCTGTGAAGACACTAAAGGTGTGTAGAAATTTCTTATTCTTTGGCAGCATTATTGAATTTTGGTTCACAGTCATTTTTCCTTGTAAAACATTCAAGTGCATTTGGTTCTTATCATTTGAATTGTTTTACATTGTTAACTATATGATTTTGGATGTTTTGCTTTTAACCCATTGACCATTGATGTGCTGTATATCGTTCAGTATGCCTCTGACAGTTGATCACCAGTTTTCTGTAAAAGGTGTGGGGCTTTGAAGAATCCCAAACACAATAAGTAGGAGAGACATGAGTCAGAAAACAATTACTAGCTGTTTAGACAATGTGTCGCATCCTATTACATATGATTTCAGCTCGGATGGTCAGTACCCTTCAAAATGTCAAGGAGGTTAGTGCTGTTACATCAGGTGCACCCTTCCTGGGTAGCAAAGGAAAATGTATTTGGATGAAAATCAGATTAGCATAAGTAATGTATATCAGTTTCTACAAGTATAAGTAATGTATATCATTGGAAATTAGAAAAACATTGTCATTTCATAGTGAATTATGCATATGTTATGATGTCTGGGGATAGGGGAGAAAGAATACTTCACATGCATTCCTCTCGTGTCGTAGAAGGCGACTAAAGGGGACAGGAGTGGGGGGCTAGAAACCCTCCCCTCCTTGTATTTTAACTTTCTAAAAGGGGAAACAAGAAGGAGTCACACAGGGAGTGCTCATCCTCCTCGAAAGCTCAGATTGGGATGTCTAGAAATGTGTGTGGATGTAACCAAGATGAGAAAAAAGGAGATATAGGTAGTATGTTTGAGGAAAGGAACCTGGATGTTTTGGCTGTGAGTGAAATGAAGCTCAAGGGTAAAGGGGAAGAGTGGTTTGGGAATGTCTTGGGAGTAAAGTCAGGGGTTAATGAGAGGACAAGAGCAAGGGAAGGAGTAGCACTACTCCTGAAACAGGAGTGGTGGAAGTATGTGATAGAGTGTAAGAAAGAAACCCTAGATTGATATGGGTAAAACTGAAAGTGGATGGAGAGAGATGGGTGATTGTTGGTGCCTATGCACCTGGGCATGAGAAGAAAGATCATGAGAGGCAAGTGTTTTGGGAGCAGCTGAATGAGTGTGTTAGTAGTTTTGATGCACGAGACCGGGTTATAGTGATGGGTCATTTGAATGCAAAGATGAGTAATGTGGCAGTTGAGGGAATAATTGGTGTACATGGGGCGTTCAGTGTTGTAAATGGAAATGGTGAAGAGCTTGTAGATTTGTGTGCTGAAAAAGGACTGGTGATTGGGAATATCTGGTTGAAAAAGAGAGATAAACGTAAGTATACGTATGTAAGTAGGAGAGGTGGCCAGAGAGCGTTACTGGATTACGTGTTGATTGATAGGCGCACGAAAGAGAGACTTTTGGATGTTAATGTGCTGAGAGGTGCAATTGGAGTGATGTCTGATCATTATCTTGTGGAGCGAAGGTGAAGGTACATAGAGGTTTTCAGAAAAGAAGAGAGAATGTTGGGATGAAGAGAGTGGTGAGAGTAAGTGAGCTTGGGAAGGAGACTTGTTTGAGGAAGTACCAGTAGAGACTGAGTACAGAATGGAAAAAGGTGAGAACAAAGGACGTAAGGGGAGTGGGGTAGGAATGGGATGTATTTAGGGAAGCAGTGATGGCTTGCACAAAAGATGCTTGTGGCATGAGAAGCATGGGAGGTGGGCAGATTAGAAAGGGTAGTGAGTGTGGGATGAAGAAGCAAGATTATTAGTGAAAGAGAAGAGAGAGGCATTTGGAAGATTTTTGCAGGGAGATAATGCAAATGACTGGGAGATGTATAAAAGAAAGAGGCAGGAGGTCAAGAGAAAGGTGCAGGAGGTGAAAAAAGAGGGCAAATGAGAGTTGGGAGAAGGAGTATCATTAGATTTTAGGGAGAATAAAAAGATGTTTTGGAAGGAGGTAAATAAAGTGCATAAGACAAGGGAACATATGGGAACATCAGTGAAGGGGGCTAATGGGGAGGTGATAACAAGTAGTGGTGATGTGAGGAGATGGAGTGAGTATTTTGAAGGTTTGTTGAATGTGTTTGATGATAGAGTAGTAGATGTAGGGTGTTTAGGTCGAGGTGGTGTGCAAAGTGAGAGGGTTAGGGAGAATGATTTGGTAAACAGAGAAGAGGTAGTAAAAGCTTTGCGGAAGATGAAAGCTGGCAAGGCAGTGGGTTTGGATGGTATTGCAGTGGAATTTGTTAAAAAAGGGACGACTGTATTGTTGACTGATTGGTAATGTTATTTAATGTATGAATGACTCATTGTGAGGTGCCTGAGGATTGGGGGATTGCTTGCATAGTGCCATTGTACAAAGACAAAGGGGATAAAAGTGATAAAAGTGAGTGCTCAAATTACAGAGGTATAAGTTTGTTGAGTGTTCCTGGGAAATGATATGGGAGGGTATTGATTGAGAGGGTGAAGGCATGTATAGAGCATCAGATTGGGGAAGAGCAATGTGGTTTCAGAAGTGGTAGAAGATGTGTGGATCAGGTGTTTGCTTTGAAGAATGTATGTGAGAAAAACTTAGAAAAGCAAATGGATTTGTGTATAGCAATTATGGATCTGGAGAAGGCATGTGATAGAGTTGATAGAGATGCTCTGTGGAAGGTATTAAGAATATATGGTGTGGAAGGCAAGTTGTTAGAAGCAGTGAAAAGCTTTTATCGAGGATGGAAGGCATGTGTACGAGGGAAAGTGGTTGGTTCTCAGTGAATGTTGGTTTGCGGTAGGGGTGTGTGATGTCTCCATGGTTGTTTAATTTGTTTATGGATGAAGTTGTTAGGGAGGTGAATGCAAGAGTTTTGGAAAGGGGCAAGTATGCAGTCTGTTTTGGATGAGAGAGCTTTGGAAGTGAGTCAGTTGTTGTTCGCTGATGATACAGTGCTGGTGGCTGATTCAGTGAGGAACTGCAGAAGCTTGTAAATGAGTTTGGTAAAGTGTTTGAAAGAAGAAAGCTGAGAGTAAATGTGAATAAGAGCAAGGTTATTAGATACAATAGGGTTGAGGGACAAGTCAATTGGGAGGTAAGTTTGAATGGAGAAAAACTGGAGGAAGTGAAGTGTTTCAGATATCTGGTAGTGGATTTGGCAGCGGATGGAACCATGGAAGTGGAAGTGAATCATAGGGTGGGGGAGGGGGCGAAAGTTCTGGGAGTGTTGAAAAATGTGTGGAAGTCGAAAACGTTATCTTGGAAAGCAAAAATGGGTATGTTTGAAGGAATAGTGGTTCCAACAATGTTATATGGTTGCAAGGCATGGGCTATAGATAAAGTTGTGCGGAGGAGGGTGAATGTGCTGGAAATGACATGTTTGAGGGTAGTATGTGGTGTGAAGTGGTTTGATCGAGTAAGTAATGAAAGGGTAAGAGAGATGTGTGGTACTAAAAAGAGTATGGTTGAGAGAGCAGAAGAGTGTGTTTTGAAATGGTCACATGGAGAGAATGAGTGAGGAAAGATTGGCAAAGAGGATATATGTGTCAGAGGTGGAGGGAACGAGGAGAAGTGGGAGACCAAATTGGAGGTGGAAAGATGGAGTGAAAAAGATTTTTGAGTGATTGGGGCCTGAACGTGCAGGAGGGTGAAAGGCATGCAAGGAATTGAGTGAATTGGAAGTATGTGGTATACCGGGTTTGACGTGCTGTCAATGGATTGAACCAGGGCATGTGAAGCATCTAGGGTGAGCCATGGAAAGTTTTGTGGGGCCTGGATGTGGAAAGGGAGCTGTGGTTTCAGTGCATTACACATGACAGGTAGAGACTGAGTGTGAACTAATGTGGCCTTTGTTGTCTTTTGTTAGCGCTGCCTCACGTGGGGGGAGGGGGGTGCCATTTCATGTGTGGTGGGGTGGCCCCACAAAACTTTCCATAGTTTATCCCAGACGCTTCGTGTGCCCTGGTTCAATCCACTGACATTATGTCAACCCCGATATACCACATCGTTCCAATTCACTTTATTCCTTGCACGCCTTTCACCCTCCTGTATGTTCAGGCCCTGATCGCTTAAAATCTTTTTCACTCCATCCTTCCAGAAAAAAACACACCTTTCAAATGGTAAGGAAGAAAAGGTATAGATTTTTTTACATAATTTTAGAAAAGTTTTTAATATAGAGAAGTCACAAGCTGTGGGTTAATGATTTAAGTTTTTATAATGGATAACATTATTTGTGGAGGTATTTTACAAATGGTAATTAAACTAGGATTTCGAGAACCTTTTTATGTGACATGTTAAAGCATTGCCTCATAAATAGTACTGAAAATTATATTTCACTTGCAGCTTGTAAAGATTCATGCTTACTGAAAGAATTTATTATTCCAGGAGGACACCATGGCTCTGAAAGATTTCCTAGAAGAAGCAGCTATCATGAAAGCAATGAAGCATCCAAATTTAGTGCAACTGCTAGGGGTGTGCACACGTGAACCACCTTTTTACATAGTTACAGAATTCATGAGCCGTGGGAACCTTCTTGACTACCTGCGTGTCTGTAGCCATGAAGAGGTTAATGAAGTAGTTCTTCTTTACATGGCTACTCAAGTTGCTTCAGCTATGGAGTACTTGGAGGAGAGAAACTTTATACACAGGTGATAGTTAAATCTGCCTGTTTGATTAAATATATGATTCACACATTTGATGGTTGGTCATAAACCTATTATTTATTACCTGGTCATGACTCACAGATGACTAATTTTACAGTTATGAATTTTTTCTATTCATTTTTGCCATTTCCTTCATTAGTGTGGTAGCACTAGGAACAGACAAAGAAATGGCCTCATTCACACACATCCACTCTCTATCTGTCATGTATTATGCACTGAAATCAGAGCCACTTGTCCGAAGCCAGAATTCACAGACCTTTCTGTGGTTTCCTGACCACGTCATATGACCTGATTCGGTTCATTGACAGCACCATCCTTCTTAAACCACATCTTTCCAACTTTCTCTGTCTTATGCACACCTCACACCCTCATGCAGTTTCAGGCCTCAAGGCTTGAAATCAAAGCACTTTTCACTCTGTCCTTCCACCTCCTTGATTTTCCCTTTTTCTTGTTCCCTCCACTTCTGACATGTATACCCTCTTACCATCCTCCCCTCACCCATCCTCTTCATGTACCCTAACCATTGAGTATCTCCTCTTCAATTGTCTCATACATTCTCCTTTTGCTACCATATCTATTTCATACTGTGTCAATTTTTATTCAATCATCCCTCCTCACACCACATATTGGACTCAAGCTTTTCATTTCCAATACTTCCACCCCGTCCTTTACATTTTTGTCTAAGGCTCATGTTTCACATGCATACAGCACCAACAGGACTACTGCATCATCAAGTATACCCATTTTTGCCCTTAAAGACAGTGACCTCTCTTTTCATGTATTCCTCATTGTGCCTTTTCACCCACCGTATGGCACACTTCATCTCCCATGGATCCCTTTTGCTGCCATATCCACTCCCAGGTGTCAAACTCACTCCACTTCATCCAGGCTCTTTCTTGTCAAACTCACACTCCAAATAACATGCCTCCCAAACTTAGACACCTTTTTCTGCATTTTCTCATTTGAATCTGCCATCAGTACTTTATCATCTACAAACAACAACCAACTATATTCCTAGGCATCCCACCCCCAAAAGACTGCATACCTGTTCCTCTTTCCAAGACCTGTGTATTCAGTTCCTTCCCTACCACATTCATAAACAGGTTAAACAGCCATGGTGATATACACCCTTGCTGCCGACCCACCGCCTTAAACTATTTATACTTCTCTCTACTTACTGGTGCACACACCAGATTTTCATGATGAAAATTCTTCACGGCTTCATGTAGCTTTCCTCCCACACTATATACATCTGTAGCTCCTTCCACAGAGCATCTATATGAACCATATCTTATGCTTTCTTCAGATCTTTAAATACCACACGGAAATTCAGTTATTGTTTCTCAAAGTATTTCTCATGCATTTTCAAAGCAAACACTTAATATATGTATCCTCTAGCATTCCTGGAACCACATTTTTCTTCCTTAGTCTGATGCTCTGTGCATGCCACTACCCTCTCTTCCTTACAACTTACCATGTACACTCAGCAGACTTATAACACTGTAATTTGAACTTACCCCCCTGTGACCCCCTTTGACCCCCTTGCCTTTATACAGAGGCATTATACAAGCATTCCACCAATCCTCAGGCACCTCACCATGATCCAGTCACACATGGAAAATACTAGCTAACCAATCCACTCCATCTGCTTTGTCACATTTCATCTTACCTATAATCTTTTCACAACATCACTCTCTCACTTCACATGCCCCCCGTGACCCAAACTCTGTATATCTACCACCCAGTCACTTAACACATTCAGCTATCCATCATAGCACTCACTCCATCTCTTTAACACATCGCTTCTTGTTACCTCATCCCCATTTGCCTTTTCACCAATGATCTCTTGTTTCATCACTCTGTTAACATCCCTCCAATACATTTTCTTATTCTTATTCTGAGGTTTGTTGATGCTTGCTCACCACAACTGTAGTTGTCATCTTTTTCAGGACCTGCACCTTCCTCTTGACCTCCTGCCACTTTTTATGGTGCACCTCCCAGCCACTCACACTCCTTCCTTCTAGATAATGTCCAATATCTTTTCTTTCACTAGCAACTTAACTTCTTCTCACCATGAATGCTACATACAAATCCATTTGCTTTTCTAAGTATTTCTCACATACATTCTTCAAAGCAAACACCTGATCCACACATCCTCTGTCACTTCTGAAACCACATTGCTCTTCCCCAATCTGATGCTCTATACATGCCTTCACCCTCTCAGTCAATACCCTCCCATATCATTTCCCAGGAATACTCAACAAACTTATACCTCTGTAATTTGAGCACTCACTCTTATCCCCTTTGCCTTTGTACAATGGTACTATGCAAGCATTCTGCCAGTCCTCAGGCACCTCACCATGAGTCATACATACATTAAATAACCTTACCAACCAGTCAACAATACAGTCACCCCCTTTTTTTAATAAATTTCACTGCAATACCATCCAAACTTGCTGCCTTGCCGGCTTTCATCTTCCACAAAGCTTTTACCAAATCATTCTCCCTAACCCTCTCACTTTGCACACCACCTCGACCCATATACTCTATATCTGCCACTCTATCATTAAACACTACCATCAGACACATTCAACAAACCTTCAAAATACTCACTCCATCTCCTTCTCACATCACCACTACTTGTTATCACCTCCCTGTTTGCCCCCTTCACTGATGTTCCCTTTTGTTCCCTTGTCTTACGCATTTTATTTACCTCCTTCCAAAACATCTTTTTATTCTCCCTAAAATCTAATGATACTCTCTCACCCCAACTCTCATTTGCCCTCTTTTTCACCTCTTGCACCTTTCTCTTGACCTCCTGCCTCTTTCTTTTATACAACTCCCACTCATTTGCATTACTTCCCTGCAAAAATCATCCAAATGCCTCTCTCTTCTCTTTTACTAATAATCTTACTCCTTCATCCCACCACTCACTACCCTTTCTAATCTGCCCACCTCCCATGCTTCTCATGCCACAAGCATCTTTTGTACAAGCCATCACTGCTTCCCTAAATACATCCCATTCCTCCCCCACTCCCCTTTCGTCTTTTGTTTTCACCTTTTTCCATTCTGTACTCAGTCTCTCCTGGTACTTCCTCACACAAGTCTCCTTCCCAAGCTCACTTACTCTCACCACTCTCTTCACCCTCACATTCTCTCTTCTATTCTGAAAACCTCTACAAATCTTCACCTTAGCCTCCACAAGATAATGATCAGACATCCCTCCAGTTGCACCTCTCAGCACATTAACATCCAAAAGTCTCTCTTTCGTGTGCCTATCAATTAACACGTAATCCAATAACACTCTGTGGCCATCTCTCCTACTTATATATGTATACTTATGTATATCTCTATTTTTTAACCAGGTATTCCCAATCACCAGTCCTTTTTCAGCACATAAGTCTACAAGCTCTTCACCATTTCCATTTACAACACTGAACACCCCATGTACACCAATTATTCCCTCAACTGCCACATTCCTCACCTTTGCATTTAAATCACCCATCGCTATAACCCGGTCTCATGCATCAAAACTACTAACACACTCACTCAGCTGCTCCCAAAACACTTGCCTCTCATGATCTTTCTCCTCATGCCCAGGTGCATAGGCACCATTAATCACCCATCTCTCTCCATCCACTTTCAGTTTTACCCATAATCAATCTAGAGTTTATTTTCTTACACTCTATCACATACTCCCACCACTCCTGTTTCAGGACTAGTGCTTCTCCTTCCCTTGCTCTTGTCCTCTCACTAACCCCTGACTTTACTCCCAAGACATTCCCAAACCACTCTTCCCCTTTACCCTTGAGCTTCGTTTCAGTCAAAGCCAAAACATCCAGTGGTTACATCCACACACATTTAGACACCCCAATCTGAGCCTTCAAGGAGGATGAGCACTCCCTGCATGATCTTTCTTCTGTTTCCCCTTTTAGAAAGTTAAAATACAAGGAGGGGAGGGTTTCTAGCCTCCCGCTCCCTTCCCCTTTAGTCTCCTTCTACAACACGTGAGGAATGCATGGGAAGTATTCTTTCTCCCCTATCCCCAGGGATATTGGGGTGAGAGAGTATCATTAAATTTTAGGGAGAATAAAAAGATGTTCTGGAAGGAGGTAAATAAAGTGCGTAAGACAAGGGAGCAAATGGGAACTTCAGTGAAGGGCGCAAATGGGGAGGTGATAACAAGTAGTGGTGATGTGAGAAGGAGATGGAGTGAGTATTTTGAAGGTTTGTTGAATGTGTTTGATGATAGAGTGGCAGATATAGGGTGTTTTGGTCGAGGTGGTGTGCAAAGTGAGAGGGTTAGGGAAAATGATTTGGTAAACAGAGAAGAGGTAGTAAAAGCTTTGCTGAAGATGAAAGCCGGCAAGGCAGCAGGTTTGGATGGTATTGCAGTGGAATTTATTAAAAAAGGGGGGTGACTGGTTGGTAAGGTTATTTAATGTATGTATGACTCATGGTGAGGTGCCTGAGGATTGGCGAAATGCGTGCATAGTGCCATTGTACAAAGGCAAAGGGGATAAGGGTGAGTCCTCAAATTACAGTGGTATAAGTTTGTTGAGTATTCCTGGGAAATGATATGGGAGGGTATTGATTGAGAGGGTGAAGGCATGTACAGAGCATCAGAATGGGGAAGAGCAGTGTGGTTTCAGAAGTGGTAGAGGATGTGTGGATCAGGTGTTTGCTTTGAAGAATGTATGTGAGAAATACTTAGAAAAGCAAATGGATTTGTATGTAGCATTTATGGATCTGGAGAAGGCATATGATAGAGTTGATAGAGATGCTCTGTGGAAGGTATTAAGAATATATGGTGTGGGAGGCAAGTTGTTAGAAGCAGTGAAAAGTTTTTATCGAGGATGTAAGGCATGTGTACGTGTAGGAAGAGAGGAAAGTGATTGGTTCTCAGTGAATCTAGGTTTGCGGCAGGGGTGTGTGATGTCTCCATGGTTGTTTAATTTGTTTATGGATGGGGTTGTTAGGGAGGTAAATGCAAGAGTTTTGGAAAGAGGGGCAAGTATGAAGTCTGTTGGGGATGAGAGAGCTTGGGAAGTGAGTCAGTTGTTGTTCGCTGATGATACAGCGCTGGTGGCTGATTCATGTGAGAAACTGCAGAAGCTGGTGACTGAGTTTGGTAAAGTGTGTGGAAGAAGAAAGTTAAGAGTAAATGTGAATAAGAGCAAGGTTATTAGGTACAGTAGGGTTGAGGGTCAAGTCAATTGGGAGGTGAGTTTGAATGGAGAAAAACTGGAGGAAGTGAAGTGTTTTAGATATCTGGGAGTGGATCTGGCAGCGGATGGAACCATGGAAGCGGAAGTGGATCATAGGGTGGGGGAGGGGGCGAAAATTCTGGGGGCCTTGAAGAATGTGTGGAAGTCGAGAACATTATCTCGGAAAGCAAAAATGGGTATGTTTGAAGGAATAGTGGTTCCAACAATGTTGTATGGTTGCGAGGCGTGGACTATGGATAGAGTTGTGCGCAGGAGGATGGATGTGCTGGAAATGAGATGTTTGAGGACAATGTGTGGTGTGAGGTGGTTTGATCGAGTGAGTAACGTAAGGGTAAGAGAGATGTGTGGAAATAAAAAGAGCGTGGTTGAGAGAGCAGAAGAGGGTGTTTTGAAGTGGTTTGGGCACATGGAGAGAATGAGTGAGGAAAGATTGACCAAGAGGATAAATTTGTCGGAGGTGGAGGGAACGAGGAGAAGAGGGAGACCAAATTGGAGGTGGAAAGATGGAGTGAAAAAGATTTTGTGTGATCGGGGCCTGAACATGCAGGAGGGTGAAAGGAGGGCAAGGAATAGAGTGAATTGGAGCGATGTGGTATACCGGGGTTGACGTGCTGTCAGTGGATTGAATCAAGGCATGTGAAGCGTCTGGGGTAAACCATGGAAAGCTGTGTAGGTATGTATATTTGCGTGTGTGGACGTATGTATATACATGTGTATGGGGGGGGGGTTGGGCCATTTCTTTCGTCTGTTTCCTTGCGCTACCTCGCAAACGCGGGAGACAGCGACAAAGTTTAATAAAAAAAAATATAAAAATATTTATTTTCATTATACTTTATTGCTGTTTCCCATGTCAGTGAGGTAGTGCCAGGAAACAGATGAAGAATGACCCAACCACCCATATAAACATATATATATACACAAATGCCCATACAGGCACATATACATACATATACATTTCAATGTATACATACATATACATTTTATATTTAATTTATTATACTTCATTGCTGTCTCTTGCGTTAGTGAGGTAGTGCAAGAAAACAAACGAAAGAATGGCCTAACACACCCATATACACATGTTTATACATAAACGCCCACACAAGCACATATACATATCTACTTTTCAACGTATACATACATATACACACACAGATATATACATATGTACACATGTGCATATTCATACTTGCTGCCTTTATCCTTTCCCGTAGCCAGTCCACCACACATGAAATAGCACCCCCGCAAGCACGTGCCTACATGCACGTGTGTGAGGTAGTGCTAGGAAAAGACAAAAAAGGCCACATTTGTTCACACTCAGTCTCTAGCCGTCATGTGTAATGCACAGAAACCACAGTTCCCTTTCCACATCCAGGCCCCACAAAACTTTCAATCCATTGACAACATGTTGACCCCGGTATACCACATCATTCCAATTCACTCTATTCCTTGCACGACTTTCACCCTCCTGTATGTTCAGGTCCTGATCGCTCAAAATCTTTTTCACTCCATTCTTCCACCTCCAATTTTGTCTTCCACTTCTTGTTCCCTCCACCTCTGACACATATATCCTCTTTGTCACTCTTTCCTCACTCATTCTCTCCATGTGACTAAACCATTTCATTACACCCTCTTCTGCTCTCTCAACCACACTCTTTATTATCACACATCTCTCTTACTCTTCATTACTTACTCAATCAAACCACCTCACACCACATATTGTCCTCAAACATCTCATTTCCAACACATCCACCCTCCTCCACACAACCCTATCTATAGCCCATGCCTCACAACCATATAACTGTTGGAACCACTGTTCCTTCTAACATAGCCATTTTTGCTCTCCGAGATAACGTTCTTGCCTTCCACACATTCTTCAACGCTCCTAGAACCTTCGCCCTCTCCCCCAGAGCACATGAAGCGTCTTGGGTAAACCATGGAAAGGTATGTTGGGCCTGGATGTGGAAAGGGAGCTGTGGTTTCGGTGCATTACACATGACAGCTAGAGACTGTGAATGAATGAGGCCTTTTTTGTCTGTTCCTGGTGTTGCCTCACAGGAGGGTAGGGGATGCTATTTTATGTGTGGTGGGGTGGCAATGGGAATGAATGAAGGCAGCAAGTATGGATATGTACATGTCTATGTATGCATATGTATGTATACGTTGAAATTTATGGGTATGTATATGTGCATGTGTGGGCGTGTATGTATATACATGTGTATGTGGGTTGGTTAGGCCATTCTTTCGTCTGTTTCCTTGCGCTGCCTTACTAACGCAGGAGACAGTGACAAAGTGTATTTATTTATTTATTATACTTTGTCATACTTTGCCTGGTTGTGGAAAGGGAGCTGTGGTTTCGGTGCATTATACATGACAGCTAGAGACTGAGCATGAATGAATGTAGCCTATGTTGTCTTTTCTTAGCGCTACCTCATGCACATGCGGGGGGCAGGGGGTTGTCATTTCAGGTGTGGTGGGGTGGCGACGGGAATGAATAAGGGCAGACAGTATGAATTATGTACATGTGTATATATGTATATGTGTGTGTGTGTATATATATGTATACGATGATATGTATAGGTATGTATATGTGCGTGTGTGGACGTGTATATATATATATATTTTTTTTGTCGCTGTCTCCCGTGTTTGCGAGGTAGCGCAAGGAAACAGATGAAAGAAATGGCCCAACCCACCCCCATACACAATGTATACACACACACGTCCACACACGCAAATATACATACCTATACATCTCAATGTACACATATATATACATACACAGACACGTACATATATACCCATGCACACAATTCACACTGTCTGCCCCCATTCACTTCCATCGCCACCTCGCCACACATGGAATACCTTCCCCCTCCCCCTCATGTGTGCGAGGTAGCACTAGGAAAAGACAACAAAGGCCCCATTCGTTCACACTCATTTTCTAGCTGCCACGCAATAATGCCCGAAACCACAGCTCCCTTTCCACATCCAGGCCCCACACAACTTTCCATGGTTTACCCCAGACGCTTCACATGCCCTGATTCAATCCACTGACAGCACGTCAACCCCGGTATACCACATTGATCCAATTCACTCTATTCCTTGCCCTCCTTTCACCCTCCTGCATGTTCAGGCCCCGATCACACAAAATCTTTTTCACTCCATCTTTCCACCTCCAATTTGGTCTCCCACTTCTCCTTGTTCCCTCCACCTCCGACACATATATCCTCTTGGTCAATCTTTCCTCACTCATTCTCTCCATGTGCCCAAACCATTTCAAAACACCCTCTTCTGCTCTCTCAACCGCGCTCTTTTTATTTCCACACTCTCTTACCCTTACATTACTTACTCGATCAAACCACCTCACACCACACATTGTCCTCAAACATCTCATTTCCAGCACATCCACCCTCCTGCGCACAACTCTAACCATCACGCCTCGCAACCATACAACATTGTTGGAACCACTATTCCTTCAAACATAGCCATTTTGCTTTCCGAGATAATGTTCTCGACTTCTACACATTCTTCAAGGCTCCCAGGATTTTCGCCCCCTCCCCCACCCTATGATTCACTTCCGCTTCCATGGTTCCATCCGCTGCCAGATCCACTCCCAGATATCTAAAACACTTTACTTCCTCCAGTTTTTCTCCATTCAAACTTACCTCCCAATTGACTTGACCCTCAACCCTACTGTACCTAATAACCTTGCTCTTATTCACATTTACTCTTAACTTTCTTCTTTCACACACTTTACCAAACTCAGTCTTTCAAACTATACGCCATTTCCCGCGTTAGCGAGGTAGCGCTAAGAACAGAGGACCGGGCCTGTGAGGGAATATCCTCACCTGGCCCCCCTCTCTGCTCCTTTTGAAAAAAAAAAGAGGGGGGAGGATTTCCAGCCCCCCGCACCCTCCCCCTTTAGTCGCCCTCTACGACACGCAGGGAACACGTGAGAAGCATTCCCTCTCCCCCATCCCCGGGGACAATACACACACACACACACACATATATATATATATATATTTTTTTTTTTTCTTTTGCTTTGTCGCTGTCTCCCGCGTTTGCGAGTTAGCGCAAGGAAACAGACGAAAGAAATGGCCCAACCCACCCCCATACACATGCCTTGATTCAATCCACTGACAGCACGTCAACCCCGGTATACCACATCGCTCCAATTCACTCTATTCTTTGCCCTCCTTTCACCCTCCTGCATGTTCAGGCCCCGATCACACAAAATCTTTTTCACTCCATCTTTCCACCTCCAATTTGGTCTCCCTCTTCTCCTCGTTCCCTCCACCTCCGACACATATATCCTCTTGGTCAATCTTTCCTCACTCATTCTCTCCATGTGACCAAACCATTTCAAAACACCCTCTTCTGCTCTCTCAACCACGCTCTTTTTATTTCCACACATCTCTCTTACCCTTACGTTACTTACTCGATCAAACCACCTCACACCGCACATTGTCCTCAAACATCTCATTTCCAGCACATCCATCCTCCTGCGCACAACTCTATCCATAGCCCACGCCTCGCAACCATACAACATTGTTGGAACCACTATTCCTTCAAACATAGCCATTTTTGCTTTCTGAGATAATGTTCTCGACTTCCACACATTCTTCAAGGCTCCCAGAATTTTCGCCCCCCTCCCCCACCCTATGATCCACTTCCGCTTCCATGGTTCCATCCGCTGCCAGATCCACTCCCAGATATCTAAAACACTTCACTTCCTCCAGTTTTTCTCCATTCAAACTCACCTCCCAATTGACTTGACCCTCAACCCTACTGTACCTAATAACCTTGCTCTTATTCACATTTACTCTTAACTTTCTTCTTTCACACACTTTACCAAACTCAGTCACCAGCTTCTGCAGTTTCTCACATGAATCAGCCACCAGCGCTGTATCATCAGCGAACAACAACTGACTCACTTCCCAAGCTCTCTCATCCCCAACAGACTTCATACTTGCCCCTCTTTCCAAAACTCTTGCATTCACCTCCCTAACAACCCCATCCATAAACAAATTAAACAACCATGGAGACATCACACACCCCTGCCGCAAACCTACATTCACTGAGAACTAATCACTTTCCTCTCTTCCTACACGTACACATGCCTTACATCCTCGATGAAAACTTTTCACTGCTTCTAACAACTTGCCTCCCACACCATATATTCTTAATACCTTCCACAGAGCATCTCTATCAACTCTATCATATGCCTTCTCCAGATCCATAAATGCTACATACAAATCCATTTGCTTTTCTAAGTATTTCTCACATACATTCTTCAAAGCAAACACCTGATCCACACATCCTCTACCACTTCTGAAACCACACTGCTCTTCCCCAATCTGATGCTCTGTACATATACATATATACACATACATATCCCGGGGATTGGGGAGGAAGAACACCCCCTACGCACCCCCTGCATTTCATAGATGGCTACCAAAGGGAGAGAGCATGGGGCTGGAAATCCTCCTCTCTCTTTTTTTTTTTTTTCAAAAGAAGGAGCAGAGAGGGGGGCCAGGTGAGGATATTCCCTCAAAGGCCCGGTTCTCTGTTCTTAGCGCTACCTCACTAACGTGGGCAATGGCGAATAGTTTGAAAGAAAATATATAAATATATTTTCTTTTCTTTCATACTATTCGCCATTTCCCGCGTCAGCGAGGTAGCGTTAAGAACAGAGGACTGGGCCTCTGAGGAAACATCCTCATCCAGCCCCCTTCTCTGTTCCTTCCTTTGGAAAAAAAAAAAAAAAAAAAAAAAAAAAAAAAAAAAAAAAAAAGAGGGGAGGATTTCCAGCCACCCGCTCCCTTCCCTTTTAGTCGCCTTCTACGACACGCAGGGAATACGTGGGAAGTATTCTTTCTCCCCTATCCCCAGGGATATATATATATATATATATATATATATATATATATACTGGAGGAAGTGAAGTGTTTTAGATATCTGGGAGTGGATCTGTCAGCGGATGGAACCATGGAAGCGGAAGTGGATCATAGGGTGGGGGAGGGGGCGAAAATTTTGGGAGCCTTGAAAAATGTGTGGAAGTCGAGAACATTATCTCGGAAAGCAAAAATGGGTATGTTTGAGGGAATAGTGGTTCCAACAATGCTGTATGGTTGCGAGGCGTGGGCTATGGATAGAGATGTGCGCAGGAGGATGGATGTGCTGGAAATGAGATGTTTGAGGACAATGTGTGGTGTGAGGTGGTTTGATCGAGTAAGTAACGTAAGGGTAAGAGAGATGTGTGGAAATAAAAAGAGCGTGGTTGAGAGAGCAGAAGAGGGTGTTTTGAAATGGTTTGGGCACATGGAGAGAATGAGTGAGGAGAGATTGACCAAGAGGATATATGTGTCGGAGGTGGAGGGAACGAGGAGAAGAGGGAGACCAAATTGGAGGTGGAAAGATGGAGTGAAAAAGATTTTGTGTGATCGGGGCCTGAACATGCAGGAGGGTGAAAGGAGGGCAAGAAATAGAGTGAATTGGAGTCATGTGGTATACAGGGGTTGACGTGCTGTCAGTGGATTGAAGCAAGGCATGTGAAGCGTCTGGGGTAAACCATGGAAAGCTGTGTAGGTATGTATATTTGCGTGTGTGGACGTGTGTATGTACATGTGTATGGGGGGGGGTTGGGCCATTTCTTTCGTCTGTTTCCTTGCGCTACCTCGCAAACGCGGGAGACAGCGACAAAGTATAAAAAAAAAAAAAAAAAAAATATATATATATATATATATATATATATATATATATATATATATATATATATACACACGTCCACACACGCACATATACATACCTATACATATCATCGTGTACATATATATACACACACAGACATATGCATATATACACATGTACATAATTCATACTGTCTGCCCTTATCCATTCCCGTCGCCACCCCGCCACACATGAAATGACAACCCCCTCCCCCCTGCATGTGCATGAGGTAGCGCTAGGAAAAGACAACATAGGCCACATTCGTTCATGCTCAGTCTCTAGCTGTCATGTATAATGCACCGAAACCACAGCTCCCTTTCCACATCCAGGCCCCACAAAACTTTCCATGGTTTACCCCGGATGCTTCACATGCCCTGGTTCAATCCATTGACAGCACGTCGACCCCGGTATACCACATCGTTCCAATTCACTCTATTCCTTGCATGCCTTTCACCCTCCTGCATGTTCGGGCCCCAATCACTCAAAATCCTTTTCACTCCATCTTTCCACCTCCAATTTGGTGTCCCACTTCTCCTTGTTCCTTCCACCTCTGACACTTATATCCTCTTTGTCAGTCTTTCCTCACTCATTCTCTCCATGTGACCAAAGCATTTCAAAACACCCTCTTCTGCTCTCTCAACCACACTCTTTTTATTACCACACATCTCACTTACCCTATTATTACTTACTTGACCAAACCACCTCACACCACATATTGTCTTCAAACATCTCATTTCCAGCACGTCCACCCTCCTCCGCACAACTCTATCTATAGCCCACGCCTCACAACCATATAACATTGTTGGAACCACTATTCCTTCAAACATACCCATTTTTGCTTTCCAAGATAACGTTCTCACCTTCCCCACATTTTTCAACGCTCCCAGAACTTTCGCCCCCTCCCCCCACCCTATGACTCATTTCCACTTCCATGGTTCCATCCACTGCCAAATCCACTCCCAGATATCTAAAACACTTCACTTCCTCCTGTTTTTCTCCATTCAAACTTACCTCCCAGTTGACTTGTCCCTCAACCCTACTATACCTAATAACCTTGATCTTATTCACATTTACTCTCAGCTTTCTTCCTTCACACACTTTACAAAACTCAGTCACCAGCTTCTACAGCTTCTCGCCCGAATCAGCCACCAGCACTGTATCATCAGCGAACAACAACTGACTTACCTCCCAAACTCTCGCATCTACAACAGATTGCATACTGATCCCTCTTTCCAAAACTCTAGCATTCCCCTTAATCGCTGTTTCCCATGTCAGCGAGGCAGCTCCAGGAAACAGACGATGAGAATGGCCCATCCACTCATATACACACATATATATATACATAAATGCCCGTACTCAAACATATACATATACACACATACAAAGACATAATCATATATACATATGTACACATTTTTTTTTTTTCCAAGAAAGGAACAGAGAAGGGGGCCAAATGAGGATATTCTCTCGAAGGCTCAGTCCTCTGTTTTTATTGCTACCTCGCTTATGCAGAAAATGGCGAATATGTATGAAAAAAATGTATATATACATATCTACCTCGCAAACGTGGGAGACAGCGACAAAGCAAAAAAAAAAAAAAAAAACATATCTTTACATATGTACATACATATACTACAGCTCCTTATCCACATCCAGGCCCAACAGACCTTTCCTTGGATTTTATCCCCAGATTTTTCATTATTACTGGCATGCTTCATGGTGCTTACTTGTTTTTTCAGGCATTGTATTTCTGTTCTTTAATTACATAATTTCCTTTATAATGGAAATTTAGGTCATTGAACCTCAAACCTTGGTTTGATGTTTGATATATAATTTCAGCCATATGGATTGTTGACTATAGTCTTTTAGAAATCTTAATACTGTATGTTGGTATACATCTATTACATGAAAATATCCTGGTTTTCATTTGTCTTTGTTTCTTTTTTGCTATTTCCTATTTCATTTTACCATTCAAAAATTTTAGAATGCTATTTTTTACAGGGACCTGGCAGCTAGAAATTGCTTAGTTGGTGAAAACCACTTGGTCAAGGTAGCAGATTTTGGGCTTGCACGGCTCATGAGGGACGATACCTACACAGCCCATGCTGGAGCAAAGTTTCCCATCAAGTGGACAGCACCAGAGGGCCTTGCATATAATAAATTCTCCACAAAGGTAATATTTTGTTTTTAAAGTAATGATTACAACACATTATATGAAAAGAATTCTCTTGTATGGGTGGATGTTATATTTGATTGTTAAAGATAGATTACATTGATATGTTTTGTTTTATAATGTTCTAGTAATTATGGTATAAACATTGTATATTATATGAAGTGAGGTGTAGGCAGTAGATAAGGCTTTGCGGAGTAGGGTGATGTGTTGGAAATAAAATGTTTTAGGACAATTTTTGGTGTAAGGTGGTTTGATTGAGTAGTAATGAAAGGGTAAGACATGTGTGGTAATGAAAAGAGTGATGTTAAGAGAGAAAAGGTTTTTTAAGGAGGATATATGTGTCAGAAGTGGAGGGAACAATGGGAATGGGGAGACCAAATTGGAGATGTAAGGATGGAGTGAAAAAAATTTTGGGTGATTGGGGCCTGAACATGCAGGAGGGTGAAAGCTGTGAATGGTGTAGAATAAATTGGAATGATATAGTATACTTGAGTTGATGTGCTATTAATGGACTGAACTAAAGCACGTGAAGGGTCCAAGTTGAATTATGGATAATTCTGTGGGGTGTGGTTGTGGATAAGTGGCTATGGTTTCGATGCCTTACACATGACACTAAAGAATGGATGTGAGAAAAATATGAATTGTTTTATATTTAAGTTTTTATGTTGAGATTAGATCAAGAAGAATGGCAAGGGACAGTTTTGAAGGTTTGTTGAATGTGTTTGATGATTGAGTGGCAGATATAGGGTGTTTTGGTCGAGGTGGTGTGCAAAGTGAGAGGGTCAGGGAGAATGATTTGGTAAACAGAGAAGAGGTAGTAAAAGCTTTGCGGAAGATGAAAGCCGGCAAGGCCACGGGTTTGGATGGTATTGCAGTGGAATTTATTAAAAAAAGGGGTGACAGTATTGTTGACTGGTTGGTAAGGTTATTTAATGTGTGTATGACTAATGGTGAGGTGCCTGAGGATTGGAGGAATGCTTGCATAGTGCCATTGTACAAAGGCAAAGGGGATAAAAGTGAGTGCTCATATTACAGAGGTATAAGTTTGTTGAGTATTCCTGGGAAATGATATGGGAGGGTATTGATTGAGAGGGTGAAGGCATGTACAGAGCATCAGATTGGGGAAGAGCAGTGTGGTTTCAGAAATGGTAGAGGATGTGTGGATCAGGTGTTTGCTTTGAAGAATGTATGTGAGAAATATGTAGAAAAGCAAATGGATTTGTATGTAGCATTTATGGATCTGGAGAAGGCATATGATAGAGTTGATAGAGATGCTCTGTGGAAGGTATTAAGAATATATGGTGTGGGGAGGCAAGTTGTTAGAAGCAGTGAAAAGTTTTTATCGAGGATGTAAGGCAGTGTATGTGTAGGAAGAGAGGAAAGTGATTGGTTCTCAGTGAATGTTGGTTTGCGGCAGAGGTGTATGATGTCTCCATGGTTGTTTAATTTGTTTATGGATGGGGTTGTTAGGGAGGTGAATGCAAGAGTTTTGGAAAGAGGGGCAAGTATGCAGTCTATTGTGGATGAGAGAGCTTGGGAAGTGATTCAGTTGTTGTTCACTGATGATACAGCGCTGGTGGCTGATTCGTGTGAGAAACTGCAGAAGCTGGTGACTGAGTTTGGTAAAGTGTGTGAAAGAAGAAAGCTGAGAGTAAATGTGAATAAGAGCAAGGTTATTAGGTACAGTAGGGTCGAGGGACAAGTCAGTTGGGAGGTAAGTTTGAATGGAGATAAACTGGTGGAAGTGAAGTGTTTTAGATATCTGAGAGTGGATTTGGCAGCAGATGGAACCATGGAAGCGGAAGTGAATCATAGGGTGGGGAGGGGGCGAAAGTTCTTGGAGCATTGAAGAATGTGTGGAAGTCGACAGTATTATATCGGAAAGCAAAAATGTGTATGTTTGAAGGAATAGTGGTTCCAACAATGTTATATGGTTGCGAGGTGTGGGCTATAGATAGAGTTGTGCGGAGGAGGATGGATGTGCTGGAAATGAGATGTCTGAGGACAATATGTGGTGTGAGGTGGTTTGATCGAGTAAGTAATAATAAGGTAAGAGAGATGTGTGGTAATAAAGAGAATGTGGTTGAGAGAGCAGAAGAGGGTGTTTTGAAATGGTTTGGTCACAAGGAGAGAATGAGTGAGGAAAGATTGACAAAGAGGATATATGTGTCAGAGGTGGAGGGAACGAGGAGAAGTGGGAGACCAAATTGGAGGTGGAAAGATGGAGTGAAAAAGATTTTGAGTGATCGGGGCCTGAACATGCAGGAGGGTGAAAGGCGTGCAAGGAATAGAGTGAATTGGAACTGTGTGGTATACCGGGGTCGACATGCTGTCAATGGATTGAACCAGGGCGTGTGAAGCGTCTGGGGTAAACCATGGAAAGTTCTCTGGGGCCTGGATGTGGAAAGTGAGCTATGGTTTCAGTGCATTATACATGACAGCTAGAGACTGAGTGTGAACGAATGAGGCCTTTGTTGTCTTTTCCTAGCACTACCTCACGCACATGCGGGGGGGAGGGGGTTGTTATTTCATGTGTGGTGGGGTGGAGATGGGAATGAATAAAGGCAGACAGTATTAATTATGTACATGTGTATATATGTATATGTCTGTGTGTGTATATATATATATGTATACGTTGAGATGTATAGGTATGTATATTTGCGCGTGTAGATGTGTGTGTATATACATGTGTATGTGGGTGGGTTGGGCCATTCTTTCGTCTGTTTCCTTGCACTACCACGCTAATGTGGGAGACAGCAACAAAGCAAAATAAATTGAAAGATAAATAAAGTGTCCTCAAAAATGGAGAAAAATTATTTGGAAAGAAGTTCAGAGTGAAATAGAGTAAACCTAAAGGTAACTAGAAAATTACTTAAAGGAAGTGAGAAGATATGTTGATCTCATGCCTTTCACTTTGGTCCTGTGTGACCTCTCTTATTTTTTGCACCCTTCAGTTTCTTGCTTTGAATACAGCTATCTTATTCTCATTGCCCTGAGGCCTTCATTCTTGCATATATGCCTTCAATTCACTTCTCTGTATGTTGCTGTCTCTTGTACCCTGTATGTGCTTATACCTTTTCAACTTTACTTTTCTTATTCACAGACTGACTGGTGACTGTTCAAGTTTGGTCTGTACAGTTTCATTCCTTAACCCTTTCAGTGTGAAGTAGATTTTTTAGGGCCTCCCCCAGTGTGCAAAAGAAAAAGCATTCTTTTTTCCTCCAACGTGGAAAGGTACTCAAACTTATAATTTTTTTTAAGAATTAAGACATTCATTCTGTGTGTAGGAAAGACATTACCTTTTCAATTGGCCCATCCTATGTATGCAAGGTATTTTCAGTTATATTTCAAAACTTTTATTAACTAGTTTATGATTAGTGCAGAAAAATTAGTAGAAGCTTTTTTTTTTGTATGAATTAAGAGTTAAGCACTTTTTTTCTTCATACATATTTGCCATTTCCCTCATTTGCAAGTTAGCATTAAGAACAGAGGGCTGAGCCTTAGAGGGACTATCCTCACTCCCCCATTCTCTGTTCCTTCTTTTTTTTCTTGATTTCTTTTAAGGAAAAACACATTATTTAGTAAAATGGCCAATCCAAAATAAAGGCAGTGTGGGTGTGGAATGAGTTTCACATAGCATTGGCCACTACAGATGTGATAAGTTTCTAGAAAGGGCACACAACTGCCCATTGAGGGCACTAGCATGTTACCGGTGCCTCGGCAGTTCTGGTGACTTTTTTTTTTTTTTTTGATTGCCATCTATGGCCTGTCAACAGTTGCAAAGAATTCAGCTTAGGGCAGGATAGCACATCCTATCAAGGATAGTAGTGCCTAACTATGCCTGCTGCAGTCATGAACAACAGCACCTAAAGGATTAAGAAATGGTCCTTTCCTCAGCAATCTCATTTCCAAGTCAATCAGTCTTTCTTCTTCACTAGCTTGATACCCATATTGTTGTTACTTACAGTGGATTAGCAGTACTGTTGTGTTGAATACTCCTATCTTTATTTTAAGTTTAATTTTTGTCCTAGCTAACTTTCTTTCTTCACTACATCTCACATGGCTTCGCAGTGCCTCTATTCCTCCTGTTAGTGTCTGCATCTTACAGTATTGCTCATCAGATGTAATTTCTTAAAGCAAATAGACAAATTTTTCAACTAACCTTACTAACCTTAATCTCTGCTGATTACCATTTTTTGTCATCCTTGCACTGATTTGAATTCTGAAGTTGTGTGTCTTATGTCTCCATCCTTCTTACCATTCCAGTAACACCAACTGTGCATCTACTACATATATCTTAGTAGCAAAATCTTGAACTCCAGAGACCTTTCTCTTGCACCCCTGTCCTTACTCAACTGAACTTATTATGTGGCCAAGAAAATGTTGAAGGATGTTAGTTAGAGTTACATACCTCTGTTTCATCCTACTTTTCTTTCTGAACCAGTCGCTGCACACCAGACATTGTTCCTCAGTGATTATACTTTCTGCAAATGCACTCCATAGTTCTGGTCCATTCTCTGTATTCCTTCTCTCCATACCAAGTCATATGCAATTAACAGATGAGAAAAGTATGTAAACCCTTATTCCTGGGGATATGGTTGAACAAATACTACATACATATCTCCTTCGTGTTATAAAAGACAGTTAACAGGTTGAAGTTGAGGGCTGGAAACCCTTCCTTCTTTTCGATTACTTTCTGAAAACAGTAACATGACAAGTGGGGCCACAGAGGCTCAGGCTTGGGTGCCTGAATGAGCATGGGTTTATAATGGATGAACAGAAAGGAGAGACAGGTGTTATGTATGATGAGAAAAGCCTGAATGTTGCTCTGATTGAAATGAACTTGAAGGGGAAGGGAGTATATTAGCTTGGGAATGTTCATAGGATAAAGTCAAGGATTAGTGAGAGGTCAAGACAGAAAAATAGGGAAAGCACTTTTGAAGAGGAATGTTCTAAGGCTGTGTTAGAGAATGTAAGGAAATGATTTTAGGGTTAATGTGAGTAAGAATGCAAGTAAAATATGAGAGCTAAGTAAGTGATAGCACTTATGAATTGTGTAATGAGAAGAGTGAAAAAGAGAGGAATATATTCTGGAAGGAAATGGGTATGTGCTTTAGCAGATTTGATCTAGTGGATCAAAGTATCAGGTGATCCACATTCAAAGTTGGGTGGGAAGGCAATTGAGGATACAATTTTTATTCATGGGATCCTTGGTGTAAATGAAATGAGGTAAAGGTTTTCATATTATGTGCCGATAGAGGACTGGTGATCAGGAATACATGGTGTTGTGTAAGAAAATGTACTTACCTAAGTATATGTGGATGAATGGGTTGGAATTCAACAGGCTTTGATGGATTATGTGCTTAGTTTCAGAGGTAGCTTAGGAAAGTTTGTGTTGATATGAACTTGCATAGATGAAATTTCTGATTGGTTCATAGAGGAAGTAAATGTGGAAGTTGATGATGAGTTTAGGGAAAGAGGAAATGAAGTACATGAGAAAGAAGTGGTGAAAGTGAACAAGCTTAGAAAAGTGGCTTGTGTGTAAAGATACCTTTAGAACGGTGTCATATAAGAAGTAGGGAGCTCCGTAGCCCAGTTGTTTAGGGGGCCCTGAGAAAGGGAATATCAGAATTTTTATATTATTCCTGTTCCAGTACCTTAGATTAGCCCTGAAAATAAGATCCAACTTGCCTCGATGGGTGCCTGAAAATAAGAGAAGACGACTTTCCTTAAAGTATCTGACTTTCATGGATAGGAACTAAATTATGAGGATAGAACTTTTCTTAGATTGTCCGAAGGCCCAGTAGCTTTGGGGCCCCCTGAAAATGAGAAGATTTGACTTTCCTTAAATTATCATTGCTTTTATTACTTCACGATAATGTTAGGATTGCCAGATGTTTGGAAATGTGTGAAGACTATAATTTTACTTAGAAATATATATGGTATATACTAATCATGGTTTCATTACATTTTTCAAAGATGTACTAGAGGGTATAAGAGCTGAGAATATTTTGGCCCCAGGGCCCCAGAATCCATAGTACATCACTGCTGGAGAGATTGGTTTAGTTTGAGAATTAAACTAGATGAGTGAAAGAGAAGTTGAGGGTATTTAGTACATCACTGCTGGAGAGATTGGTTTAGTTTGAGAATTAAACTAGATGAGTGAGAGAAGTTGAGGGTATTTAGGAAAGCATACCTCAGCTTGTTGATGAAGGTGGGATGTGGACCTATGAGAAAGGGTAGGGAGTCGAGGAATGATATAAGTTAGTAGCGGAAGAGAAAAAGAAGTTGTGTACCTGAGGAGTGTTAGTGGTATGGGGGAATACCACAGGATGTAAGTCAGCATAGCATGTAGACTTCGTATGCCTGTACAGCATTCTTTTATCCTACTCAATTTCTATCATGATTATCTCATTTTTTCTTAACCAGCTTTGTTATATGTTTCTGCAGTTTCTTTTAACCTTCTATTTAGATTCCTTTGTTCAAATTTCATCATTTTTATTTTTTACATTATGCAAGTTCTATTGTGATTATCTCATTTTTGTTTAACCAGTTTCTTGAATTGACATTTTTTTAAATCACTATGGAATATTAAAAAAAAGGGTTCTTTGTTGTATATTTTACCTTTTCGGCAGCTCGTTCATCAGCTATTGCTGCTTCACCTGTGACTCGAACATTTTGCAAGCTGTATCTTATAAATCTACTGAATCAGACATGACTTGCTGTGAAGTTCTTGATGTAATCCTCTCTCATTTGCTCCTTCAAAGTCTCTAAAAGACTTCTAGCCTTCATCTGAACTGTTAGTAAGCTTAGCATCGGGAACTTCATTTTGTGGATGGACCCATGTTGTTGCTTTGTTATTATCATATACTTCATGCTTGCCGAACCTTTCATTGCTTCACATATTTTTTCTTTGTCCATTGAAATTGTGGAGACTGTTAGATGGGACAACTGTAGATCATGTTCAGTTACTTCACTTTTTTCCAACATATTGGGTGATTACCTTTGTTTCCAATTCCATGCTGAGCGTGTTCCTCAGCTTCTTGCCAGATCTATCAGCATGTGATGGGTTTTTCCTCTTGCTCGTTATCTCCTTTGGGGTTTAGATACAAAAATGGTTTAATCCAGTATGGAAATTCGTTAGATTCATTTGAATAATGTGTGCTTACTGAAAGGTGACTGAGAGATGCTATTTATACACAATGCCAGGATATTGTCTGACAGTCGCTGTCGTATGCACTTACCCATTAGCACTGGCAGATATTCGACCAAGTGTGATTTTTACATTTATGTATATTTTTTATTGATATTTTTTCAGGTTGATGTACGGATGGTTGAAAATTGCATAGGTCGTAAGTAGGGTAGAGCTTGTATGTATATTGTTTGTGTGTGTGTGTGTGTGTGTGTGTGTGTGTGTGTGTGTGTGTGTGTGTGTGTGTTGGGGAATAGACAAACAGCTTGCATTCATTAGGAAATCTGTTGAGCAGTATAGATGAATATTATTTGTTGTTCATTACCTAGATTAGAGCAATATAGGAAATTTTTAATGGAGATATATCAGCTGCTGATGAAATCTTTTCACAGCTTTCCTTAATTTGATATTTAATTTTCAGTCTGATGTGTGGGCGTTTGGCATCCTATTGTGGGAGTTTGCAACTTATGGAGTATCTCCATACCCGGGAGTGGATCTCACCAATGTTTATCATTTGCTGGAGTCTGGCTACAGGTATGAGTTTTCTGAAAGTGATCTGAAAATGGGTGATACTGATACCTTAGGATTTTTCATATTGCATAAGATGTAAAGAAAATTATGAAGATACCAGTGCAAAATGTTTATAGATTAGTAGCATTTTAGTATTTACGTTTAGGACATGATAATTAATGGAATAATTGTATATGTTTTTTTATATAGATTTTTTATTTGTTTTTATACTTTGTCGCTGTCTCCCGCGTTAACACAAGGAAACAGACAAAAGAATGGCCCAACCCATCCACGTACACAAGTATATACATACACGCCCACACACGCACATATACATACCCATACATTTCAACATATACATACACAGACATATACATATATACACATGTACATATTCATACTTGCTGCCTTCATCCAATCCCGTCGCCACCCTGCCACACATGAAATGGCACCCTCTCCCCCCCTCGCGTGCGTGAGTTAGCGCTAGGAAAAGACAACAAAGGCCACATTCGTTTACACTCAGTCTCTAGCTGTCATGTGTGATGCACCGAAACCACAGCTCCCTTTCCACATCTAGGCCCCATAAAACTTTCCATGGTTTCCCCAGATGCTTCACTTGCCTTGGTTCAATCCATTGACAGCATGTCGACCCCAGTATACCACGTTGTTCCAGTTCGCTCTATTCCTTGCACGCCTTTCACCCTCCTGTATGTTAAGGCCCTGATTGCTCAAAATCTTTTTCACTCCATCCCTCCACCTCCATTTTGGTCTCCCACTTCTCATTCCCTCAACCTCTGACACATATATCTTCTTTATCAGTCTTTCCTCACTCATTCTCTCCATGTGACCAAACAATTTCAATACACCCTCTTCTGCTCTCTCAACCACACTCTTTTTATTCCCTCACATCTCTCTTGCCCTTTCATTACTTACTTGATCAAACCATTTCACACCACATATTGTCCTCAAGCATCTCATTTCCAACACATCCACCCTCCTCCGCACAACTATATCTATAGCCCACCCCTCGCAACCATAAAACATTGTTGGAACCACTATTCCTTCAAACATACCCATTTTTGCTCTCCGAGATAACGTTCTGGCCTTCCACACATCTTCAGTACTCCTAGAACCTTCGCTCCCTCCCCCACCCTGTGACTCACTTCTGCTCCCATGGTTCCATCCGCTGCCAAATCTACTCCCAGATATCTAAAACACTCTCTTCTCTTTCACTAACAATCTTACTTCTTCATCCCTCCACTCACTACCCTTTCTAATCTGCCCACCTCCCACCTTTCTCATGCCACAGGCATCTTTTGCGCAAGCCATCACTGCTTCCCTAAATACATCCCATTTCTCCCCCTCAACTTCTTATGTCATTGCTCTCACCTTTTTCCATTTTGCTCTCAATCTCTCCTGGTACTTCCTCACAGAAGTCCCCTTTCCAAGCTCACTTACTCTCACCACTCTCTTCACCCCAACATTCTCTCTTCTTTTCTGAAGACCTCTACAAATCTTCACCTTCTCCTCCACAAGACAATGATCAGACATCCCTCCAGTTGCCCCTCTCAGCTCATTAACGTCCAAAAGTCTCTCTTTCACGCACCTATCAATTAACACGTAATCCAGTAGCGCTCTCTGGCTATCTCTCCTACTTACATATGTATACTTATGTATATCTCTCTTTTTAAACCAGGTATTCCCAATCACCAGTCCTTTTTCAGCACTCAAATCTACAAGCTCTTCACCGTTTCCATTCACAACACTGAACACCCCATGTGCACCAATTATACCCTCAACTGCCACGTTACTCACCTTCGCATTCAAATCACTCATCACTATAACCCGGTCTCGAGCATCAAAGCTGCTAACACCCTCACTTACCTGCTCCCAAAACATTTGCCTCCCATGATATAGATGTATAATTTTGTCTCCCCTATTCCTTGGGATAGGGGAAAAAAATACATCCCACGTATTCCCTGTGTGTCATAGAAGGCAACTAGAGGGGCAGGAGTGTGGGGCTGGAAACCCTCCCCTCCTTGTATTTCAGTTTCTGTAAGGGGAAACAGAATAAGGAATCGAGCGGGAAGTGCTTATCCTCCTCGAAGGCTCAGATTGGGGTGTCTAAATGTGTGTGGATATAGCCAAGATGAGACAAAAGGAGAGATAGGTAGTAAGTTTGAGGAAAGAAACCTGGATGTTCTGGCTCTGAGTGAAATGAAGCTCAAGGGTAAAGGGGAAGAATAGTTTGAAAATGTCTTGGGAGTAAAGTTGGGTTGGTGAGAGGACAAGAGCTAAGGAAGGAGTAGCATTACTCCTGAAGCAGGAGTTGTGGGAGTGTGTGATAGAGTGTAAGAAAGTAAATCCTAGATTGATGTGGGTAAAAGTGAAAGTGGATGGAGAGAGATGGGTGATTATTAGTGCTTATGTACTTGGTCATGAGAAGAAAGATCATGAGAGGCAAGTGTTTTGGGAGCAGCTGAGTGAGTGCATCAGCAGCTTTGGTCCACAAGACAGATATTAGTGATGGGTGATTTAAATGTGAAGGTGAGTAATGTAGCAGTGGATGGTATGATTGGTGCACATGGGGTAATCTGTTGTGAATGGAAATGGTGAAGAGCTTGTGGATTTGTATGCTAAAAAAAAACCTGGTGATTGAGAATACTTGGTTTGAAAATAGAGATATGCATAAGTATACATATGTGAGTAGGAGAGATGGTCAAAGGGCATTATTGGATTACATGTTAATTGGTAGGTGTGTAATAGAGAGACTTTTGGATGTTAATATGCTGAGAGAGGCAGCTGGAGGGATGTCTGATCACACTCTTGTGGAGGCAAAAGTGAAGATTTGTAGAGGTTTACAAAATGGAAGAATGATTGTTGGGGAGAAGAGAGTGGTGAGAGTAAGTGAGCTTGGAAAGGAGACTTGTGTTTGGAAATACCAGGAGAGATTTAGTGCAGAATGGCAAAAGCTGAGAACAAATGATGTAAAGGGAGTGGGTGAGGAATGGGATGTATTTAGGGAAGCGGTGATGGCATGTGCCAAAGATGCCTGTGGCATGAGAAAGGTGGGAAGTGGGCAGATTAGAAAGGGTAGTGAGTGGTGGGATGAAAAAGTAAAGATGTTAGTGAAAGAGAAAAGACAGGCATTTGGACGATTTTTGTAGGGAAGTAGTGCAAATGACTGGGAGATGTATAAGAGAAAGCAGCAGGAGGTCAAGAGGAAGATGCAAGGGTTGGAAAATAGATCAAATTAGAGTTGGAGTGAGAGAGTATTGTTAAACTTTAGGGAGAATAAAAAGATGTTTTGGAAGGAGGTGAATAACATGTGAAAGACAAGAGAACAAACGGGAACATCAGTGAAGAGGGCAAGGGGGAAGTGATAACAGGTAATGGTGAAGTGAGAAGGAGATGGAGTGAGAATTTTGAAGGTTTGTTGAATGTGTTTGATGATAGAGTCGCAGATGTAGGGTTGTGTGCAAAGTGAGAGGGTCGGGGAGAATGGTTTGGTTAAGAGAGAAGAGGTGGTGAAAAAGCCTTGCAGAAGATGAAATCCAGCAAGGCAGTGGGGTTTGGATGGCATTGCATTTGAATTTATGAAAAAAGGGAGTGACTGTGTTGTTGATTGGTTGGTAATGATATTCAGTGTATGTATGGATCGTGATGATGTGCCTGATAATTGGCAGAATGCATGAATAGTGTCATTGCACAGAGGCAGAGGGAATAAAGGTGAGTGTTCAAACTACAGAGGCTTAAGTTTGTTGAGAATTCCTGGCATATTGCATGGGAGGGTATTGATTTGGGAGGAGCAGTGTGGTTTCAGAAGTGTTAGAGGATGTGTGAATCCCTCAACCAGTGCAGCACCTTGATGCAATGGGAGACATAGGCTGTCCCATGGTCTTAGAATGGGTAATCCTTCTTAAGGACAATTATTTTTTTTCTTCATACGTATTCACCATTTCCTGCATTAGTGAGGTAACGCCAAGAACAGAGAACTGAGCCTTAGAGGGAATATCTTCACTTTTCCCCCCTTCTCTGTTCCTTCTTTTGAAAAATTATAGAATGGAAGGGGAGGATTTCCAGTCCCCCCCTCCTTCTCCTTTCAGTCGCCTTCTACAACATGCAGGGAATATGTGGCAAGTATTCTTTCCAGAGAGGGCATTTTTTTTCGGGCACCTTTGACTGTAGTTTCTGTATGCTTTTGTGGTATTTTCAATGACCACTCCTCTATGGATTTATTTTAGGGGCACAAGACATAAACTGAAGTAGCAAAATCTTGCTTTGGCCCACCTAGTGCTATTGAACATGTCTGAAATGACTGAATGTGTTAAGCCACGGGAAGGACTGTTTTTATAAGGACCTTAAATTCTTGTGAAAGGCCAAAGGGTGGAATTAAGTTGTGTAGAACTGTTTAGGTATTGGTAAATGTAATGGCCATTATATATAGGAATGGATTTATACTAAAATTTTGCTGTATGCTTTAATTTTCCTTCCTTTCAGGATGGACTGTCCTCAAGGTTGCCCAGTGCGTGTTTATGAACTGATGAAACAGTGTTGGCTTTGGAATCCTTCTGATCGCCCAACCTTCTCCCACATCCACCATGCATTAGAGACTATGTTCCAAGAAACTTCCATTACGGATGGTAAGCAAAAGGAAATATTTAAAGATGACTGATCTTTTAGATTAGAGTACTGATTGTATGATAAAAGTTTAAGAATTCTTGATTATAATGTTATATATATAATTGTCTTCATAGAAGTGGAACAGCAGTTGGCAGCTGGAGGGGGAAGAAAAGTGAGAGGATCATCCACTAGCACACACCAGCAGTGGAATGAGGATCAGCTTCCCACAAGCCCACGCACATCCTCTGCACGGCAGTAAGTGTTCTTGATCATCCTTTAGTTTATTTAATAGCAAATCTGTTCTGGAAATATGAATATTCAATTTCCTTCATTTTTTCTGTACATAGATGAGTTTTAGATATATATGATGCTTAGGGCTCTCTCCCATACATCTTACCGGGTTTATCAATGCTCAACAGAATTATACCCATGTAATTTGAGCTTTCACTTTTCTCCTTGCCTTTATATAAGTGCACTGCACATCCATTCTGCTAGTCTGTTCTCTGGCATTTCGCCTTAGGCCATACAAATGCTGAAAAGCAATAACATTGTCATTCCCTTCCTTGAGAAGTTTAGTTGCAATTCCATCCCCCTCTGCAGCTTTGCTGCACTTCATTGTACTCTCTTTTCACCAAACTGTTCTAAAGTACTCTGAACCTGCATGCCACCTCATCCTAAACATACCACATTCACGTCCCTATTAACTATCATATTCAAGTCCTTCAAAATACTCTTCATATCTTTTTCATTAATTCTTTGCCTTTTTTTTTTTTTTTTTGTTGTTGTTCTCACATTACTTACCTTCCAAAGCATTTTCTTATTTTCCCTTAAGTTTATTTAATAATATTCTCTTATCCCTGGGGATAGGGGATCAAGAAAACTTCCCACGTATTCCCTGCGTGTCGTAGAAGGCGACTAAAAGGGGAGGGAGCGGGGGGGCTGGAAATCCTCCCCTCTCGTTTTTTTTTAATTTTCCAAAAGAAGGAACAGAGGGGGCCAGGTGAGGATATTCCAAAAAAGGCCCAGTCCTCTGTTCTTAACGCTACCTCGCTAACGCGGGAAATGGCGAATAGTTTAAAAGAAAAAAGAAAGAAATTCTCTTATCTCATCTCAACCCCAGTATACCACATCGTTCCAATTCACTCTATTCCTTGCACGCCTTTCACCTTCCTGTATGTTTAGGCCCCTATTGCTCAAAATCTTTTTCACTCCATCCTTCTACCTTCGATTTGGTCTCCCACTTCTCCTTGTTCCCTCTACCTCTGACACATACGTTCTCTTTGTCAATCTTTCCTCACTCATTCTCTCCATGTGCCTAAACCATTTCAACACACCTTCTTCTGCTCTCTCAACCACACTCTTTTTATTACCACACATCTCTCTTACCCTTTCATTACTTACTCAGTCAAACCACTTCACACCTCATATTGTCCTCAAACATTTCATTTCCAACACATCCACCCTCCTCTGCATAACCCTATCAGTAGCCCATGCCTCGCAACCATATAACATTGGTGGAATCACTATTCCTTCAAACATGCCCATTTTAGTTCTCCGAGATAACATTGCTTTTATTCTTATTTATTTCTGTGATCTCACACATTTCATCAGATGGCATCATATTATTGGGTCAGAACTTATTCTATGTCTTCATACTTTTTCATAGCATTCAGCCATGTTGTTTAGTTTCTTTTTTGCCAGTGTTCTATATTCAAGAATACATGTAGTCATATCTAGGTGTAGTTGTTCATTGATGTGACTCATGTAGTGCACACAATAAGTGACTCCTATACTGTAATACACAAACAAATTCTTTAGTTTAAGGTATATGCATTAAAAGTATGACAGTGTCATATACTTAAACATATGCACTGTGGGTTGCTGATAGACATTCACTGAAGACATCAGTTAATGTACAATATATTTCTTTTTTGTTTGTAATGTATTTATTGTTATTATTCCATTGTAAGAAGAAGCAACAAGAATAAACATGGTGCAGTGGATGAGGGTAGCAGCCCAAACCTGCCAAGAGATGTTCGGCCAAGTCCAGGTATTCTTTCTTCCCGCTCAACAGTAGTTCAGCTGAGGCGCACTACTAACAAGAAGGGCAAACAAGCACCAGCACCTCCCAAAAGAACAAGGTAAAGTGAAAATTATAGCAATTAGGTGTTCCTGGGATGCTTATAAGTATATGAAGAGACTTTTGCAGCTTTGCTCTATTTATTGATGACTTGTACAGGGCTGATTACATGAACAAAGTTTTCTTAAATGATGCAGCCAGTAGCTTCTTTTCTCCTTTGATGCAACCACTAGCTCCTTTTCTCCTTAACTGTTTTACAATAAGGACACTGCACAATGTTTCAACTTTATTTACCTCGCAATGTTTTCATTGCAGATTAACTGTGTTGGCAGACATTTTATGAGTGCGATGCAACCATAACTTATTTTAAACATTTCATGATTGTGACTGTTTTGTACCAAAGAATTTTATTGTTATTTGCCTTGGCCATGTTAATCATCTTGCCAGTTGTATTGTCAGTTTTATTCATTATTATGTTTACCTCTGCACATACCAAAATGTCTCCAGATATCACACATAATTTCATTTGTACCCACTCAAGTCTGAAGCATTGCTCTAATCACTCATGTAATTTATTATTATACTCACTCAAGTCTGAAGCTTTGCATTGATCACTCATGTAATTTATCATTATACTGACTCAAGTCTGAATCGTTGCATTGCCATATTTTCAAACCAACCATTCCATTTCATTATCCTTCATTTGTTTTCTCACCGTTTATTCACAAAGCCTCATGTCTCTTTTGGAATCATTGTAGTCTTTGCTGAAAGATTCGAATAGGAGGAACATGATAAGAAATGTCGAGCAGTATAGTTTGGTATGTTATTGACCAGTAGAATACAAAGATACCTCTTTTTATAGAGCCACAAAAATGGATTTTCATTTAACAGATATATAAAATCCATTAAACATTCTCTAAGCTAGATGCATGCACCCCACCATAATTCATGTCAGATCAATCTTGGTTGCTCTCTTTATAGCTATCACCTAGGTATATTTAAAGAGCATTCTAAACCCATAAGGTTTGGAAAATGCCTGCGATTCCAAGTATAGGTAAAGCATCCAAGGTGCCCAGGAAAGTGGTTAATACAGAGTTAAAGATAGAAGTGAAGTGCATGGTTGAGGCAGGCAAGTGTCAGGCATGTGTGGATCTCACTTAGTCACATGGATTAGCTTTCTCTACCTTTTAAGATGATTCTTAGTAACAGTAAGTGGATGAAAAAACCAGTCCATCACATCTTAGGTTGCAATGAATAAGCTGCTGGAGACAATGGAGAGTAAGCTGTCAGAGCATAGCTCCATCAGACTTATGAATGTTGATTAAATTTTGTTTCATATTATATATATATTAACAATGTCTAGTTTTATCTATAAAATACCAAAACAGCATCTGCAGATTCGCTATTGTTCCCAAAGAAAACAAATCTATAGCTCTTATTGGTGCAGAAATTAACAATGTCAAGAATGCATCTTCATAGGTACCATGTTATGACAGTCCCATTATGAGAGGTCTTTATGTAAAACATGCTGATGTCAGCACTGCCTAGGTGCCCTTACCACATCTGTAAGAAGTGAAGTCATCCGTTCTCTTTTCATTTTCCTGTAGAATAATATTCTGTTTTACTAGTTTTATGCATTTCACTGCAGCCATCATTCAAAAGCATTATTAAGTTCCATCGTGATATATGACTGAAAAATAATTGATGGAAGAAATTAATCTTTCTCAGTATAGGACATATTTTTTCTCTTTCATGAAAACATTCTATTGTACCTTGTATGGTGCAGTAAAGAAGTTACTGTATAACATTAGAAATTATGCTTCTTTTTCCTTGCTGATTTATTTTAGAAATACATTGAAATTTCTTTAATCTGGTGTTTAGTGATTCAGAAACACCATTGGTTTGGGAAAAAAAATTGGCATAGTTGAGCAGCATTTTTTAATTTGGGAAATTGCTGGTATCCTCTTACTCCAGATACTGCCAAATTGTCCTGAAATTGAAGAGGATTGCAGTAAAGTTGGTGAAATACCTGTAGTACTGCAGAAGACCCAGTTGACTAAAAAGCATTATGTTTATGTCAGCAGTTTATCGTCCTTCTGTATGTATTTTAGTGAATATTTATCATGATCTCCACCCTGACAATGCACCACCAATGCCATACTTTCTGATCTTTGGAATATGATTCTTTTACAAGTGAAAAAGGATATCTGTCTTATGAAATGAATGAACATCAAGTAAGAATATTAAAATGACCAAGAAACAAATAGTGCAGTCCTCGCTTTATCCAGGGAGAAATAACAAACTTCAAGTGGCAGCATATTAAAAAGCTCGTAGAAGCACCACTCACTTTTGCTTTGGTATATCTGGCTTAGCTTAGTGTCTTGTCCTAGTTCTTTTTTTATCATCATAAACTAACTTTCTTGTGATTGCTCATATATGAATATCCTTGTTCCATAGGTATCTATTGTTACTGAAGATGTGTATAGTTCTCTCGTTACCCTCAGTGTATGGGTTTAGGTGGCATTCATTGTGTAGGGAGAACTCAGCAGGGTTTTATTTCTTACATTTCCATCCAGAACGTTTTAATAGAATATCCCTAACTCACTTTTCTTACTAATAAATGAATGAGCAATATTCTTTTTGTGGCTAAAGTAACTTGCAAACTGTTGGAATTATGTTAATACATGAACACATACTTTTGATTTATTGTACCAACTGTGCCCTACAAACATTGAATCCAGATTTCCTGTTGTAGATTGTCATATTTTCATAACTTCATGCTATTTTAATTGATAGGATGACGTTCACCACACACTTTTTCTTAGGTTATGAAGTTCAGAGATTAATAAATAGGTACTTCTTGTAAACATTTGTTAGAATATTCATCTTTTTTAATTGCATGGGGTGTGAACATTGAAACGTTTGCATAGCATTCATCTATCTTTGCATCCAGATATATAAACAGACATGGCAGTTCAGTCCTCTCATGCTCATTCCCACTATTTTGTATCAGAGCAAATTGTTGAGGATTTTCTTTGTAACTGTTATAGCCATGCTAAAATGAGTAAAAGGCACCCAGCAGCAAGTGTAGTAGTTGTGAAATATATTAATGCAGTATGCAGTGTGGTAGTGGATGACCATAATGTGATAGACTGATATGGTACTGGATGTATCCTATTGATATAAGTAAAGCACTTTATTTTACCATTTGATTGTAATCTTTAATGAATTTAAGTAACATGCAGAACAGCATATATGAAGAATTTTTTTGTGTCCAGAAATATTTCTCAGGTTTCATTTAAAGTGATTTTGATTAGAGTAACTTTTTTCAGAAATGCATCCAATACCTTACATTACATAAAGAGCCCTTGTTGTATAAGAATTGTGAATTGGGCAACTACATTCTATTAATAGAATTAGCTTGCATTTGCAGACTTTATGATTTGGAAAGGTTCAGCATCTGTACCTTGAAAAATTGTTCTATCTATCTATATATCTGATGCCCACTTCCTTTGGGAACTCCCATCAAGGAATGGCCACAGCAGAAGAGCCTTCACTTATCCCTGTCCTAACATGCCTCCCTCATATACACCATTCCATGTATTCTTCCATTATTTCTCTCCCTCCTGTATTCCTTTGCCCTGTTTGCCCATGTCACAGGTGGTCTTCCAATCACATCAGCCCCTTTAATTATACTATCAAACACTCACCTTGTATACTTCCAGTCTTTTATTCTTTCCACATGCCCAAACAACCTCAAAGTATTACTTCAAAATTCACTCCCTTTTCATTTTCTGCCATACCACATCTCTCATACACCACTTCATTTCTTTCTTCATCCCATCTAGTCACACCACATGCTCTTCTCAAATAGCTCATTTCCACAGCCTGGATTCTCATCCTCTGTGACTCATTCCATGTCCATGTTTTGGCTGCATAAGTCAGGGTATGCTGTTCCTCAATCCTCTCTTCACTTCCATAATTACATCTCTACTCTTCATTATTGTATTAAGGGACCTATTGACTCTCCTGCCCTGTGCTGCTCTCTCCCTTATCTCTCCTTCCAAGTCACCACACTTACCCAAGACAGCTCCTAGATACTTAAATTCTCTCACTCCTTCCAATCTTTCTTCTTTCCTTCTATATGGTTTTACAGAATCTATACTTTCACTTTGTTTCCTTTCAGACATCATTACCTTACTTTTACTTGCATTACCTTCCATTGCTTATGCTTACACTCATCATTAAACATCCTTACAACCTTCTGCAACTCCTCTTCACTCTTAGCAAACAGCTTGGTATCATCCACAGACAGGCTTGTCACTAGCCACCATATCTCACCACCATACACCACCTCTGCACCTCTTTTCCCTAATTTTGCTTTCAGCTCTCATATCACACAGCACTACTTCACATCTACATGTATCCCAGAACTTTTGCTCAACTCCTCATTCACTCTTATACATGCATCTGCTCCTCTGTAGAAGGCTTTCACACATCCAGCAGTTGTATCCCTATACCATATATCCTTAACACATCCCATAAAGCATTCCACTCAGCTCTGTCATACGCTTTCTCCAGATCCATAAAAGTTGCTTACAACTTCTTACCTTTTGCTAGATATTTTTCCAGTCATCTTTACTATAAAAAACTGATCCACACATTCCCAATCTTTCCTGAAACTCCCTTGTTCCTCACTTCTGCATTCAGTCACTTCCATCAGTCTATCAATTCATATTCTTGCATACAGTTTTCTTGGTATGCTCTTGCTTGATCTTGACCATGCTGAACTAAAGACATTTCACTAATTATGCAGCATAGAATTTGATTTAAGGGTAACTTTTTAAGTTTTATTTTTGCTTTTTTACAGTGCAAAAATTAATGATGAAAGGCTTAATTGGTGTAGGCACAGATGAGGTAGGGTGGACATTGTTTTGACTGATGTGTTTCTGGTATGAAAGAACATGGAAGGTAGCTTATATCATATAAGGTTGAAGAGTTGGTTACATGGGGTTTACTAGACTATTTAGTTGTTAATATGTAAATAATTCTTTACCTTTAGATGGTCTAGGATGAGAATTATGAATGAAAAAAGCATGTAGAACAATAGAACTTGAGAAATTAAGGAATGAGATTGTGAACTTCTACTTCCAAGGGATGAGAAACTGCAAGTTAGAGGAAATGGATACAAGTTAATGGGGCCATTTCTTTATCTGCTCCTGGTGCTAGCTTACTAGCATTGGAAACAGTGTAAAGTATGTATGAAAGAACAAGAAATTTACATACATTATATACAAAAAAGAGAGGGAGAGAGATAATTTTGTTGCTTTATTTACCATAAATGATGAACCATACATGTTCCCAGAGGAGTGAGAAAGAGAAGTGCAAATGTTTTGGTAGAAGATGAATGAGTGTTTTTGAAGATTTGATGTGAGATTAGGTATTACTGATGAATGATTTGAATGCAAAAGTGAGTAATATGACAGTCAAGGATATGATTAGGGGCATGTGGTATCCAGTGATATGAATGGAAATGAACAGATTTTTGGAAATGTATGTCGAAGAAGAATTGGTGATTGGGAATACCTGTTTTAAAAGAAGGACATACATAAGTGTACATCGATTAATAAGAAAGATGAAAAGGGGGAAATATTGATTACGTACTGACTGATGATAGGAGTGGAGAAGAGAATGTGCTGAGAAAGGCAGCTGGTGGGATATCTGATCATTATGTGGTAGAAGCAATATTGAAGATTTGTAGAAACTTTAGGAAAAGAGAAAATGATGCTGGTGAGAAGAGGTTAGTGAAAGTAAATGAGTGTACAAATGAGGCTTGTGTGAAGAGATGCTAGAGGAGATTGAGTGAAGAATGACAAAAGGTAAGAGGAAGTGAAACTAGGGGAGCAGGTAAGGAGAGGATGTATTTAGGGAAGTGTTGGTGACATGTGCAAGAGAATTGTGTGGAATGTAGAAGCTGGAAGTTGGGCGTGTGAGAAAGGTTGGTGAGTAGTTAAGTTGCTAGGGAAAGAAGAAAGAGAGGTGTATTACTCTCAGGGAAGGAGTGCAGGTGAGGAGGAGTTTTATGATAGGCCTGTGAATACTACATTTCTGTCCCTATTATAGATCTTTTTATTTGTTAATCCATATTGGCATAATTCAGAATTTCTTTATGAACTTAAAGCTTAATCTTACCCTAAGTATGAATTGAATTATACCTTAAACTGGCACACAAATTATTATGAGTAAACCAATCCTTTATTTTCCCACAATTTTCATTCCCCCTCTAGACATCCATTAATTTTTTTCACTTTCATTTTTATCATGATATACACCCATTCTTTCCACAGGAGTTATCTTTCATTACATCCTGATTGATATGTTTCTCCATAACTTTAACATCTGTTATATTTCACATATTATACCAAAAGGATTTCGAAACATGTCTCATCCCCCCGAAACGTTTTTTAGAAATGTTCCTCATCTGTAAATATTATGTGGTGTGATCTTAATTTTTTTTTTTTGTGATTGTGGAATAACATGAGTATGAGATTATATAAATGCTAGCAGTTATGAATTTGATAGTTTAGATTTCCCCACTCTGATATTCAACTTTGTGGAGATGCATCTTGGTCAAATTTTTGATATTTTTTTTCACTTTGCTTGATATTTATTTAAGTTAGATTGTATATAGGCATGCAAAGGATTGGATTTCACACGAACTATCTTGATGAGAGATTGCTGTCTCTTTTAAAAGTTCTTGTAGGCTTATCTTCAGATTTGCAGCAAATTTTATATTAAGGTCTCATGTCTAGACTTTCAAATTATCTTACCTCTTGTCCAGTTTCTCTACAGCTTGTAGATAAAGGAAAGGCTGTTTTTCTAGTGTGTAAGCTGGTAGGGGCCACTTTTTTATTTTTCAACTTTCTTAGGTAATAGTATGTTTTAATTTTGTTTTGGGGAGTTTAAAAGCGAAAAATTCATGAAGGTATTTTTCTATGCTAACGCGGGAGACAGCGACAAAGTATAATAAATGATTTTTCTATGCATCACCACTTTTCACATAAGTCATGTATCTTTGATTTTGTTCAGTAGCTTGCTTCATAACCCCAAAATTTTCATTTTGGTCTTTTTCAGCTTGTCAGTTTAAGGTATGTGACCTCTGTCTTTTAAGATCTTTTATAAGAATCGAAATACATCATTCATTAATGAGATCACCAGTGAATGAATTGTGCTGTGGTGATGATATCCATTCTTTTGCTCTCATATTACCTTGTCATGGTGGTAAGAGCAGTGTCATAGTTGTTACTACATTAGGGTGTTTTTTCACCTGACGTATATTGACAGAACACATGGAATTATCAAGTGAAGACAAAGATTAAGCAAATAGCTTTTGCTTTCTTTCTGTAACTTTCATTGTTAATCCTAATGGATTAAGCATCTTATGTAAATTTTTATGGAGTGTAGGTGATTTGTTCACCTTAACAAAGTAGAAGAACTGTTCAACTATCTTCAGTTTTATTCCCAAGTCCAGCTCTCAGCTGTTATTTGATATGCATTCATGTTAATTGATGAGCAGATATGTATTGATTAGCATCTTGCCAAAATTAGGTTGCTGTGACATATATTTCTCACCCCAAAGACAAACTATGATTGTCATAAGATAATGTAAATTAGTTTGCTTCTCTGATGAAGAGGAAGAACCGTTCTGCTCTCTTTGGTGTCCAGGTCCATGTTTGCATACACATGCACACCCACACCTTGGTTAAAGTTACATCCAAGTTCCATTCTCAGCCACTGTTTGATGTATGGTCACAGAACTTCACATGTAGGTGCATACATCTAGTCACACTTTACATCGGAGATGTGTTCCTCGAAAACATCACCATCTAGTGGAACCCATTTTTTCATAGGCATCGGTGGGTAAGGGGTGTTATATTTTTGAGTGAGATTCATCAACCGAATTTTCACCCAAAAATATGAATGAAATTCCAGGAAACATGCAGTACAGTACAGGTACGAAAAAGAAAATTGCTCATAAGCATATCAGTAAGAAATACATTTCTTATGATAATTTTGATATTAAGTAATGATACATGACAATTATTATAGGCATGCTCTGTTCACCCTGATCTTTAATCCAGGCCCTCAAGATTCGCTCCATGTTCTTTATGATTTCACTTCTAGCATGAGTGATCATTAATCCAGATGTAACATTAGAGGCATACTGCTTCACTTTATCTCCATGCTCTTAAATTATTTTCTTTGATATAGTGGGGAAGCCAGAAGCTCAGGCTGTATAGACACCATGTTCAGAAGCATCAGAATCCTTCAGAATATCCAACTTTACCTCTAAGCTGATGTTTTCACTGCTCCTTGTCACCCCACATGAACAAAACTCACATGGCCACTTTCCACTCATATTTAAAGAGGGTTTAAGTATGCTATGTGCAATTTTACAGTGTGAAAATATGGGTTGCATGTACATCATAAGTCACATGCATCAGATAAGCTAGCTGTCTTGGTGAATACTGCACTTACTAGTGAACACTCAAGCACCTGACTTATTTCTGCATGTGGTATTTGAAGCATTTTGCATTTTTGTGTGTTTACATAATTTCATTCATATTCCCATAACACTGTATAAATGTAATTCAATTTGTGAAACACTAGATAGTGGTGATTAGGTGTTTTGATGCAAGCTTATTAACATCTTATCAAAACTAGATCACCCTGACTTACATTTTATGTCTCAGAGCTGAACTTTATGAAAGTGGTATTGCTTTGAAACTACCCACCACTATTTCAAGGCTATATTCATGGATAGATGGATGAAGGGAGGTATCTTTGGGTGCCAAATGCTTCATCGGGACACTCACTCATAGTTACCTTGCAGACATAACAGCGAAAGGAGTGTGCAGTTTTTGTCTGTATTGCCTCATTTACTAATTTCTCTTAATATATATTTTTAGTTTCTGTATAGATGTTACTAATATAATTTTAATTGTTTACAAAGGAATTTTAGCAAAATGGCAATTATTTCATCAATATGTAAGGTAGAAAACATAAATGATAAGACACAGGAAAGTGACACTGTCCTCATTTGTCTTCTGTAATAGTGGAGCAGTTGCCTCTATGAGGGTATTACAAGGCTTACATTACTTTTATGCAATCTATTTTGCATTTTGTAGGGTTTAAAAACCTAACATATTTAGAGAAGGGAAAAACTGTCTGGATGTTAGAGGGATATGTAAGGAGTTTTCAAACCTTTCCTCTTATGTTAACAACTCAAAGATTTTTACCTTTCTTGTGTGGGAATGATTTTATCTTAAGATGTTTTGATGTCATGCTTATTTGGTCTTTGGTGATTTAATTTTTCTGCCATGAAATTATCTGCATGATAGAGCATTTTTTAGTACTGTATGATATGGGAAGAGTGTCATCCTCCTTTAGCTGTTCTGTAGTCATATACATCAGTCTTCTCGACCACTTCAGAGAAGAATGATTCTTTTGGTAGAGAAGAAACTTCTTTCTACTCTGAAATGCAGAGGGGATAAGATTGCATTGTGTGTCCCATTGTTGAATTATGTACAGCTTGTTCCAGCAAAGTAACTGAATAAGTACATACAAGGTGGAGATGATTGGGTAGTGCTGATGTCATTGTGTTACAATCCATTTTAGTGCATACGAGGTAGAGATGACTGGATCATGGTGATGTCATTTTGTTACAGGGATGGCTGAAGGTGATTGGCTATTACTTCATTATTATTATTGTTGTTTTTAAGTAGTTTCTGTCATTTGGAATTTCCAGCAGAGGCAGCAGTAGACTGAAAGAGGCATCAGATTTCTGAAACCTGCTGTATTCCAGAGCAACAAAAATAAACCTTTATTTATGAAAATTTAGTTTTCTACATTGTAAACAGCTTTTCTGTTTACTTCTGTTATGTATGCTCTTTCATGCTTTCAGAGCATTGTGACATTGCAGCAAAACTGTCTGGAACAGTGTTACTGCCAACATGCTCCTCACTTAGTAACTGAAAACTTTAGAACATTGGGAGAAACATTTGCTGCAAAATTCTACTTATTAGTATGCTGTTGCTTAGGCATCACTTGCCCCTGAAAAGGAAGAATGTGACAGAAATTATAACTGTATGAGGGGAAATTATGAATTAAGAATGGAAAGAGAAACTAGGGTTGAAGTAAGAGAAATTGATAGTTAACTGACAAATAGCATGAAAAAGAAGGGTACTATAGGGTTTGAGAAAAGAATTAAGTCAACAAGTGATGCTGCATTATGAACATAACCTAGAAGTTAACTTTTCATGGGAAAAAAAGTTGATGCCTTAACATTCCTATTGTATTGCATGTATGGGGACTGGAGCCAATTAGTCTTGTTCACCTATGATTTACTTTGTTTATACAGATTTTTTTTTTTTTATCAAGTGGACTTTGAGTACTGTAGATAGTGAGTGGACATAGGCCTGTGAATACTACTTTGCTGTCCCTATTATAGATCTTTTTATTTGTTAATCCATATTGGCATAATTCAGAATTTCTTTATGAACTTAAAGCTTAATCTTACCCTAAGTATGAATTGAATTATACCTTAAACTGGCAAACAAATTATTTTGAGTAAACCAATCCTTTATTTTCCCACAATTTTCATTCCCCCTCTAGACATCCATTAATTTTTTTCACTTTCATTTTTATCATGATATACACCCATTCTTTCCACAGGAGTTATCTTTCATTACATCCTGATTGATATGTTTCTCCAAAGCTTTTAAGAGTACTCCCAGGGTCATTATTATTTGCATTTGTATATCCAAATGCAAAATTTGATGTTTTGATATTACTGTTAATAGTGTCTGAATCTTCATCTGTCTGTGTGTACCATATGTTAGATAAGTATATGTTCCTACATTTACATTCATGAAAAAGAATATATTGAGGAGATATTGGCTTAGAAGATTATTTTCAGTAGTAGTAGTACTTGTGTATTATGAGCAAATAACTTGGGAGTTGGAGTTTATCAAGATTTTTTGGCTGAACTGTGGTTAAAGAGAATGAAAGCAATTCCAGTTATTGAATGCTGATGGTGCTTGTTTCTTTTGTGGAATGAGGAGTTTAGGAAGAAAATTGATTTACTTTGATGGTGAGAGGAGGATTTCAAAAACTTATGAGTGAAGAAGGATCTGGTATTTGAAAAATAGAGTAGATTTTTTTCCCTGTTTGTATTCCTACACTCTTTTTCTGCATTAGCAAGATAGCTGTAGGAGCAAAGGAACAACTGCCTCATTTGCATGCATCCACTCTCTATCAGTCATGTATGATTTTCTGAAACCAAAGTTTGCCATCTACTATTCTTTGGGTTTACATAGACTGCTGCCTTTGCCCTAGTAAGCCCATTGATGCTACGTTCTTCCCACAAGTGTAATACCAATCTAAGTCATTCTATCCCATGTACACCATTCACCATCCAGAATTTTCAGGCCCCAATACTCCAAAGCCTCCTTCACTTCATCGTGTCATCTCCATTTTTGGTTCTCTGCCACCTCTTGCTCCCACCACATTTGACACAGAAATAATGTCAGTTATATCTGTCTCTGTATGATATGATTTTAAATAATCAAGAATAGTTGTTTTCTCATTATAGAGCTACATGATCCACCCCACTCAATGGCTTTGGGAATAGATTTGATGATAAGACATAATTGGATAGTAGTTACAAAGAAGAGTGAAGTTGTAGAAACAGTAGTAACAAAGCAAAAGTTCCAATTAGACATGCAGAGTGAGGTATGCTCAGAGAATCCTTGTAAAAAAATTTGAAATTGGAGTATGCAAGAAGCCCTCATGATGGAATGTTTGTTCCAGCTTTTATGTGTGGATGTGAAACATTAGTATTTAGGTTTTCATATAGATAAAAGATGAGAGCAGTATAACTAAATAACATGTGTATTAACAGTTAAAAGAATTGATCAAAAATTAAGGCATGATAACATTATTTGGAGTGAAAAAAGTAATTCAAAAGGCATATTTATTAAAGCTTATTAGGATGATGTAACTATAGAACATCTGCGAGGTGAGAGGTTGGTAATGATCTGTGAAAGAAAAAAGTACAATGGTAAGAAAGACTGAGAAGGGGTAGGACAAATTTTTTTGTGAACTAAGGGTTCATGATATTTGAAATGATATGCATTTTATTAATGAGGGTGGAATTATAAATGGAGAAATAGATCACACATGATGAATTAGTTGTGTGAATGATTATGAAGTGCTGCAGTTGTTTGGACGATCTTTGAGATTGTATGCACTTAATCAACCCCATGTTAATGAAAATAGATTTAGAATTAGTGTATAGATGGAAAGATTTTTTTTTTTATTATACTTTGTCTCTGTCTCCTGCATTAGCAAGGTAGCACAAGGAAACAGATGAAAGAATGGCCCAACCCACCCACATACACATGTATATGTATTAATGCAAACACACATACATATACATACCTATACATCTCAACGTATACATATATATACACACTCAGACATGTACATATATACACATGTACATAATTTATACTGTCTGCCCTTATTCATTCCCGTCGCCACCCCCCACTACACATGAAATGACAGCCCCCTCCACCCACAAATGCACGAGGTAGTGCTAGGAAAAGACAACAAAGGCCACATTTGTTCACACTCAGCCTCTAGCTGTCATGTTTAATGCACCAAAACCATGTACATATTCATACATGATACCTTCATCCATTCCTGTCGCCAACCTGCCACACATGAAAGGGCACCCCCCTCCCCCCACGCGCGCGCATGAGTTAGTGCTAGGAAAAGACAACGAAGGCCACATTCGTTCACACTCAGCCTCTAGCTGTCATGTATAATGCACCGAAACCACAGCTCCCTTTCCACATCCAGGCCCCATAAAACTTTCCAAGGTTTCACCCAGACACATCACATGCCCTGGTTCAATCCATTGACAGCACATCGACCCCAGTATACCACATCGTTCCAATTCACTCCATTCTTTGCACGCCTTTCACCATCCTGTATGTTCAGGCCCTGATCACTCAAAATCTTTTTCACGCCATCTTTTCACCTCCAATTTGGTCTCCCACCACATCCCTCCTCTTCTGACACATGTATCCTCTTTGTCAATCTTTCGTCACTCATTCTCTCCATTTGCACATATATCCTCTTTGTCAATCTTTCCTCACTCACTCTCTCTCCATGTGACCAAACCATTTCAAAACACCCTCTTCTGCTCTCTCAACCACACTCTTTTTATTACCACACATCTCTCTTACCCTTTCATTACTTACTCGATCAAACCACCTCACACCACATATTGTCCTCAAACATCTCATTTCCAGCACATCTACCCTCCTCCACACAACCCTATCTATAGCTCATGCCTCACAACCATATAACATTGTTGGGACCATTAGTCCTTCAAACATACCCATTTTTGCTCTCCGAGATAACATTCTCGCCTTCCACACATGTTTTAATGCTCCCAGGATTTTCGCCCCCTCCCCCACCCTATGACTCGCTTCCGCTTCCATGGTTCCATCCACTGCTAAAAACACTTCACTTCATCCAGTTTTCTCCATTCAAACTTACCTCCCAATTAAGTTGTCCCTCATCCCTACTGAACCTAATATTATTACCTTTCTGTTATTCACATTTACTCTCAACTTTCTTCTGTCACACACTTTACCAAACTCAGTCACCAGCTTCTGCAGTTTCTCACCTGAATCAGCCACCAGCACTGTATCATCAACAAACAACTGACTCACTTCCCAAACCCTCTCATCCCAACAGACTGCATACTTGCCCTTCTCTCCAAAACTCTTGCATTCACATCCCTAACAACCCCATCCATAAACAGATTGAACAACTATGGAGACATCATGCACCCCTGCCGCAAACCGACATTCACTGGGAACCAATCACTTTCCTCTCTTCCTACTTGTACACATGCCTTATATCCTTGATAAAATCTTTTCACTAATTCTAGCAACTTACCTCCCACACCAGATACCCTTAGCACCTTCCACAGAGCATCTCTATCAACTCATCATATTCCTTCTCCAGATCCATAAATGCTACATACAAATCCATCTGTTTCTCTAAGTATTTCTCACATGCATTCTTCAAAGCAAACACCTGATCCACACATCTTCTACCACTTTTGAAGCCAAACTAGAGAGAGAGAGAGAGAGAGAGAGAGAGAGAGAGAGAGAGAGAGAGAGAGAGAGAGAGGATGAGACATATAGATTTGAATTTTTTCATTTATCTTAGATTTTTGTGTTGTGCCAAAACTTGGAAAATTATTTTTTTTAATGTTAATTTTATCATTACATGAGTGAAAGTGGTGTCATTTGCTAGTTTCAAAATAATCAAATTTAGAAAAAAGAATGTGATTTGAGAGGAGTAGAAGTATGGAAATAAGGAAAGACTCAGAGATATGAAATACCATTGTTTATATGAGTGTATAAGCTGAAGTTGTTTGATGTCACTAACATTGGGTATTATGAAAATGTGTGTTGTAGAAAACAGCCAAAAGAAGGAAAGCCTTGGTAGCCTCGTAATTCTCCAAGTCATGCTTCAGTTGGCAAGTAATGCAGATTAACTTTTTATACTCATTAGTCAGTATGTTCAGGAAAGGTTTAGTATGTATCAGGCTGCTTTGAATGAAAGTGATTGAAGAAAATGATATGCCAGTCTACATATGAAAGTGTTTTTAAGGGCTTGTAAATGAAATACTTGTCTTGGAACTAGAATGTAGTATAAGAAAAACTGTGAAATTGATGATGAATAAAAATCTCATAGTGTATTTATATTTTTTTCAGTTCATTCCGAGACAGTACTTGTACGGATCAAGACCTTCCTGCTGGAATGGCTGGAGATGAACTCAATGAATTCAATGGTATAGACAAAATCTTTGAAGGTACCACGTCTTTCGTCCCTGTCTCTTCTCTGCCTTTCTGCTTCATTTCTGCCATCTCTTAACTTGCCTGAAGTGGAAGGTTTTAGAGTGATTATTGTTTGCTAAGCTTTGCCTGTATTTGGTGTAGATGCCACCTTTAAAGATTTTAATAAAATCTTGGCTTGTAGGGATGGAGTAGTGATAGGCCTCACATCTTTTACAAAATAGCTAGTAAGACCACACTCAGTGCTGTGAATACAAAATTTGCTGAAGTTAGATGAATCATGCAGTACACAGGGTAGATATATATTGGTGATTAGAATAATATTTATTAGGATGGCTTCAGAAAACACTATTTTCACATACGCAAATTTTTTTTTCATATTTATTTGCCATTTCCCATGTTAGTGACGCAGACTCAAGAACAGAGGCCTGAGCCATAGAGGGAAAATCCTCACTTGGCCCCTTTCTCTGTACCTGCTTTTGGAAAAGTAAAAACTAGATGGGAGGATTTTTAGCCTTCTGCTCCCACCCCTTTTAGTCGCTTTCTAAGACATGCAGGGAATACGTGGGAATTATTCTTTCTTTCCCATCCCATTTCATAAGTGAAATATGAATGTATAATTATTTTGATATATTTGCATATTTTTTATTTTTTTTTTTTACATCCATGTCAGGAAACCAGCAATTAAAAACTAAGAAAAACAATTACATCATTTTACTTCATCTCCCTCTCAGTAGACTTGACATAGTGTTGCCTTACAATTTCTTGAAACTGGTTGTTGATTCAGCACAGATGCTAACTCACTGAATAGAGACAGTTCCCCCCTCAGGCTTCCATTTGCCAGGACTCCTCAATCAGGAGCAAAATTTTCTGGGACTGACCATTGAAGTAGTGATGTACCATTGAAGCTATTAGTTTAACACTGTTATGATTGATTCATAGAGCTGTCTCTCATTTTCAGTTCACATCTACAGAGCAGGAAAAGAACTGTTGGAGTACTGTTGACATCACCATCCATGTTCACATGGCTTTGTTTTATGCCCAGTTCTTTCTTAGCCACAGTTTGATGTGTCAAACAGTATCTTATCCAGATGCCTGTTAGAGAGTGTTTAATACTTCACCAAAAAAAACTAGGTTATCATGACCTACTGTTCATGCTTCTGTAACTATGGTTAAGTTTAAGATCTAAACTCAGCCACACCTTGGTTGTAATAGGTTTGAATCTGTTTCAGCCACCATATGATGTACAATCATTCAGCTTCAAGTACAGATGTATATCGATGAATGCATTAGCTTTCCACTAAAATTAGGTTGCCCTGATGATTACTTAATGCCTCAGTGACTGTGTTAATTGTAGGTCCGAGATAATTTCTAAACCACTGTTTGATGTTTGGTTTTGCATCTTCATTTACTGAAGCATATTGATGAGCACTTAAGCATCCCACCAAGAGTAGGTCACGTAGACCTGCTTTTCTTATTGCAGTGACTTGGAGAAAAACAGAGTACTTTTGATTTCGGTCAAAAGTCAGAAGGGCAGGGTCACTGCTTCACTTTGGGTTGATTTTGGAAGTGACTTCATGTCGCTTTAAAAATGTCACTATGGATGTCAATATCATTTAGCATGAATGTGTCCCTTAGGACAGAAAAGGTTCTCATTGATTTTTAGGTAGAAATGTTGAAGATCAAGGTCAGTGTGAGCCTTGTCAGTGATTTTGTTTCACCTTAATTACTTTATTTCTTCAGTTTAGATATCCTTTTGATTGTGCATGTTTGTTTTCTGTGACGCAGGAAAAATATCTCCCCATAATTACTTTGTTTCTGCTGCTTATATTTCAGTAAGACTTCCCATGTAGTGTCACCACCTCTTTCATCTTCTCTGCCGCCATATTTGCCACCTACACTGCCATCACCTCATCCACCATATCTGCCACCACCCTTGCCACCACTCTGCAACAACCACTACTACCAATTCTGCATCCATCACCTGTCATTACCACTAGCACCCCCTTTACAATCGCTCCATGAAACCATCTTTGCCGCCCCCTTTGCAGTCAACTCATCTATAATCCCCTTTGCCATCTCTTTTGCTGTTCAGTTTGTCACCACCTCTTCCAGCTTCTCTTCCACCCCCTTACCACCATTTCTGCCAATACTGCTGCAGCCACCTCCTTTGTCATTAGTCATACCGCACCCATCCCATCCATTCAACCACCACTATTTCTTCCATCATTTCTGCCACCACCCATATGACTATTCTTTTTGCCACCACTGCTATCATCTGTGCCACCCCTTCTGTCATCTCCACTATCACCACCTATATCACCACCTTTTCCGTAATCTCCACTACCACTTCTGCCACCACTTGTATCTCTTCAGTTACTGCCACTGCCTCTACCACCTCCTTTGTCACCTGCTCTATTCAGTTCTCGGCCACTATTTGATGTACAGTCATGTAAGTTCATATTCTAGTGTGTGTTGATGAGTGCTCCCACATCTCATTTCAAGTATTTCATCCTCAACGTATGTTTCATGCCTCATAAGTGAACTCCATTATCAGGGATTATATATGTATGTTTTACTGGTTCAGCAGTCTGTTTACAGTCCTCTTATGTTTTGTTTAAAATCAAATCTTAATAGATATATTGGTAAGCCATTCCAAATAGACTGCATTATTGCTGTTGTTCTTTATACATCTAGAGGAGGAGGATATGTGTCAATTATGTCCAAAGCAAAGAACTTGTCATATTGATTACATTTAGTGTCAGTACTCTATCTGTAAGGTTTTGAAGTATGGTAAGGTGAAGCAATTGAAAATTAATATAATTGAGTAGATAGATATTTAATTTTTTATAACCTTAAATTCAGTTGCTGAAGATTTTTCAATCCAGACTTGTTGCTAGAAGAAATGATGTTCATGGTAAGGCTTTGATGAATTTATATCTGTACACTGATATGCTGTGTATGTTTCATAGAGACTAGAGACTAAGCTCAGGCACTTAGGTATGAATTGTCAAGAGCATTGAGGTGTGGACAATCTTCTTTTTTCCACTTGTAGCCAGACTGAACTAAACTTGTGATTTTCTTCATTTTTCTGACTCCTCATTTTGGTTCACAGATAAGAGTGAATTAGCAGCCATATCATTGAGTGTTATTTATATTTCAGTGTTATTGCTAATCATGTGGCTATGTATATAGACCTTTATAGCCCATTCTTAGTTTGTTTAAGCCAGGAATATGACTTTCTGGCAGTCATCTTGAAAAGTCACCAAAATCCTAGGCATGGGAGTTTACCTTTGGTTTTTCTAATGTAGTCTTATTCATAACTTTACCCTGAAAGCTGAATTTAAGGAATAAGAAATTCAGTCTTCATCATTTTGCTCGTCTTCCATGTCTGGATATGATCCTTTATTTTTTACAACAGTTTACAAACCATCCTGTCAGTAAACTGTCCTTTTGATCAGTGCATTTTCCCCACGTCTTTCTTATTTCTAATGAGATGTAGCTTTCATCCAGATCAGTTATCATCATGATGTCTATCTTTTTATCACCAGCTTCACTGTTACTTTTGTGTTTTGTTGAACCCATTTGGCATAATTTGTTTGAGAATTTTTACAGAATGGCAACTTCTTGTCTCTTTTTGTGTATCGCTTAACAGAGACAAGTGTATGATCTTGTAGTTGTTTTTGGGGCTGATCCCTTGTTATATGGTAGATTTTAATTAATCTGGTCCATGTTTGCCTGGATGTGAGTGTTAATCATCATGGTCTACTCTTTCTAAACCCATGTGCAACAGTCTCTTAATTTTTTCTGAAACCTGTGGATTGTATTGTCTTGAAATTAAAGATTATTAGCTTTCAGTTTTCATTCTGACAAGGAATACAAGTTGTTTTTAATTGTGTTAGGTAATTTGATTTAACAGGCTTTGAAGGAATTCTTTTTTCACCCATGCACTGCAGCCAAGGCATAGTTTATCTTGTTCCAGAAAAATGCAATAAGTTCATAAGTGTCTTTTAAATGAATCAGATGTCATAAAGGTAAGGAGGCATCTTTTACACTTTGCATGGAAGAACCAATAAATAGGTACCAGTCGCAAGATTGGTAGTCTTTGTCCATTGTATTCATTAGACCTGTGATATTATTGTATTGTGGTAAAGCAATGATCCATGGCTCAAGAAAAACTGATGAGCTCTTTCTTATAATGTTTGTACAATTAGAACGATGTCTCAGGAGTGAATGCCTAGATCCACAAAGTTCTGTTGATATTTTCAGTAAGCCTAGATCTGAAAAGTTTTGCTGATTTCTTTACGCAAGGCTGAATGTCTTATGTGTTCACTGACATCAGCTTGATTTGATAGCATCGATGACTAATTTTTGTCTAAGTTGAAATAAAAATGTGTATTTGAAGAACACTCTTCCATCAGTGAAACACTGCCTTTGAATCTAATGCTTGAAAATCAAAATGTATATCTGCTATTGGAATCTTGCTTGAATGCAGCACAGAGTGCAGAGTACATGAGTGTGTAGGTATTGACATGTGCTTTATTTTCATTGCTATACCCAGATGGATTTGTCATTGAAAAATAACAGTCAAGTTGCAGATTCTGAGTATATTATGGCAATGCAAAATGGCATTTGCTTTTTCCTCCTACCAACCTATTGGTGAAAGTATTCCTCACTTGATTTACTGATAGAATATGGGGCCATCCTTATTACCAGAATAGGTGTGATAATATTTCTTCACAAGTCCGGTTATTTCTTGCCTCTATGGTAATATAACGTCCATAACTGTTAAGATATGAAGCAGGTTATTTATGCTGGATTTAGATCTGTATAATTTAGATCTGAAACTAAATAAAAGATGTATTAGTACACTTTCAGCATGTGACTCATGCTGGTACATTTAACATTAGATGGCCACACAGTTGTCGCAATAGGTGATACGATGACACATCCCTATGAAATTGAAGCATGAGGATAAAGAATGTTAAGTAATCTTTCCATTTAGCCAGACATGGTTGAATGAAATCGAGAATGTTTTATGCAGTTGCATATGATATAAAACCTTCCAAACAACTCACACCTTTCCGTTCATTGCTCTTGGAGTGGTTTATTTTTAGGTGAATATTTGCTCTCAATAACTGATTCAGGTGTTTCGTTGATCAGTTCTACTTATTATCATCCAGGAGCGTGGACACACTTCCTCTCTTGGAGGAAAGTATCGTGGCCATAGCAACATTATGAACAGTTATCCCGTATATGTATTTATTTTGTCCTTTTCATGATTTCAGTAAGCTGTCTTTCATATTTGAGTTGAAGCAGTTATATGCTAGAATTATTATTATCACTATAATATTCACTGATAAAGAAGATCAATTCTCCTTTGTTAATTATCCTTTTACGATAAGAATCAATTGTATCGTAAGATAAGATGTTATGATGCATTATTTTTTATCTAGTTTGTTCTCATTAGATTTTAATGAGAAGGGAAAAGAATGTTAAGAATATTTTCAGATGGTCATAGTAGCTTATAAAAGATTTAAATTTTGTGGAAACTTTTACACTAATTTGATTTTCATTAGAGCTTATGCAATAAAAAAGGAATGCTTTATAAGTTTGTAATAGTATAATATACGGAGGGCTCTCTTGCTCCTGCATAAGATACAGGAAAATATTTTTATTTGGTGATATTTCATTCTGTATCTTCACAATTCTTTTTGTATCTTTAAAGTGCAACCTTGAAGTACTAGAAGTGCTACCTTCAACACTTCTTATTCATGTATGGTATTCTTAATCTTAGTCATGTCTGGACTGACAGCTGGTGTGTGATAGCAGCCAGACTTATGTTCTGTAGTAATTGAAAATGGTTTATTTGAGCAGGGAATTACATTTTGAGGAAGCTAGTTGTTGAATAGTCAGGCAAACTTTTTTCTTTAATGTTGGATATTCGTTTAGTGATTTGTATGCTCATCTTGTGACAGGTCAACAAGACCAAATTATCTAAAAGGTCATTTCTAAATAGTTACTTTTTTACAGATTACTTTACCAGTGAAAATGACAGATTAATGGCTTACAACTACATAAAAACATGAGAGTTCTGGCATCTATACTGACAATGATATGTGCTCATTAATCTTTATGTAAGAAAATTTTCTAATTACTTTTGAACAACTGATATATACATTACAGTAAATAACCTGTTGAATTTGTTGTTTTTACATTTCTGCTACTACTACTACTAAGCACTTCCTTAAAAACAGGCAAGTTCCTTGAGCTTTGGTGTTAGTTTGTGGCCTCCTGCTCTCTGCTTCTTTTCTCTCTGTTTTCTACTGTGTTTATTGTGCACTCATATTCATCATTAATCTAAACCAGGTTGATGACATCTTTATCAATTTATCTGCTTTTTTCATAATCCATGTAAAACATTTATAGTTAAGTTATTTAGAATTAAAACTTGGTTAGATTGATGCAGAAGTATATTTTCTTGAATTAGATGTTAGATATGTCATGCAATGTAGTTCCACAAAAATAAGGTGTTTTATTTATTAATGAATATGCAAACCATTACTAAGGAGTTTTTTGAGCTTAACAATAGCTTTTACTGCTTATTTAGTATGATCATACTCTTGTGAGTTCATGGTTGATTAATAGGGCATCAAAGTATAGTATATTAGTTTACAATAGAGGAAATACTATGTGTTCACTTCATGGTCCATAAAGAGTAAAAGCTCTGCTGTTAACGTATGGAATATTGAAAGTAATGATTTTGATTTTCCTTGTTTTTTTCAAACTGTAGGGTTGAGATTTGGGGCCCCATTTCGATAAAATCATTTTCCATAGCAAGTGCTTATGTGATTTATCCACGCTTTGTAAATTCAATTGGAGTTAAACATTGTTGTTGTTAGTATTATTATTATTATTATTATTATTATTATTATTATTATTATTATTATCATTATTATTATTATTATCATTATTGTTATTATTATTATTATTATTATTATTGTTATTATTATTATTATACTTTATGCTGTAGCCATATGTCAGCGAGGTAGCGCCAGAAAACAGACGAAGAATGGCCCTTCCACACACACACACATTTTTTTTTTTTTTTTTTTTTTTTTTTTATACTTTGTCGCTGTCTCCCGCGTTTGCGAGGTAGCGCAAGGAAACAGACGAAAGAAATGGCCCAACCCCCCCCCCCCCATACACATGTACATACACACGTCCACACACGCAAATATACATACCTACACAGCTTTCCATGGTTTACCCCAGACGCTTCACATGCCTTGATTCAATCCACTGACAGCACGTCAACCCCTGTATACCACATCGCTCCAATTCACTCTATTCCTTGCCCTCCTTTCACCCTCCTGCATGTTCAGGCCCCGATCACACAAAATCTTTTTCACTCCATCTTTCCACCTCCAATTTGGTCTCCCTCTTCTCCTCGTTCCCTCCACCTCCGACACATATATCCTCTTGGTCAATCTTTCCTCACTCATTCTCTCCATGTGCCCAAACCATTTCAAAACACCCTCTTCTGCTCTCTCAACCACGCTCTTTTTATTTCCACACATCTCTCTTACCCTTACGTTACTTACTCGATCAAACCACCTCACACCACACATTTTCCTCAAACATCTCATTTCCAGCACATCCATCCTCCTGCGCACATCTCTATCCATAGCCCACGCCTCGCAACCATACAACATTGTTGGTACCACTATTCCTTCAAACATACCCATTTTTGCTTTCCGAGATAATGTTCTCGACTTCCACACATTTTTCAAGGCTCCCAAAATTTTCGCCCCCTCCCCCACCCTATGATCCACTTCCGCTTCCATGGTTCCATCCGCTGACAGATCCACTCCCAGATATCTAAAACACTTCACTTCCTCCAGTTTTTCTCCATTCAAACTCACCTCCCAATTGACTTGACCCTCACCCCTACTGTACCTAATAACCTTGCTCTTATTCACATTTACTCTTAACTTTCTTCTTCCACACACTTTACCAAACTCAGTCACCAGCTTCTGCAGTTTCTCACATGAATCAGCCACCAGCGCTGTATCATCAGCGAACAACAACTGACTCACTTCCCAAGCTCTCTCATCCCCAACAGACTTCATACTTGCCCCTCTTTCCAGGACTCTTGCATTTACCTCCCTAACAATCCCATCCATAAACAAATTAAACAACCATGGAGACATCACACACCCCTGCCGCAAACCTACATTCACTGAGAACCAATCACTTTCCTCTCTTCCTACACGTACACATGCCTTACATCCTCGATAAAAACTTTTCACTGCTTCTAACAGCTTGCCTCCCACACCATATATTCTTAATACCTTCCACAGAGCATCTCTATCAACTCTATCATATGCCTTCTCCAGATCCATAAATGCTACATACAAATCCATTTGCTTTTCTAAGTATTTCTCACATACATTCTTCAAAGCAAACACCTGATCCACACATCCTCTACCACTTCTGAAACCGCACTGCTCTTCCCCAATCTGATGCTCTGTACATGCCTTCACCCTCTCAATCAATACCCTCCCATATAATTTACCAGGAATACTCAACAAACTTATACCTCTGTAATTTGAGCACTCACTCTTATCCCCTTTGCCTTTGTACAATGGCACTATGCACGCATTCCGCCAATCCTCAGGCACCTCACCATGAGTCATACATACATTAAATAACCTTACCAACCAGTCAACAATACAGTCACCCCCTTTTTTAATAAATTCCACTGCAATACCATCCAAACCTGCTGCCTTGCCGGCTTTCATCTTCCGCAAAGCTTTTACTACCTCTTCTCTGTTTACCAAATCATTTTCCCTAACCCTCTCACTTTGCACACCACCTCGACCAAAACACCCTATATCTGCCACTCTGTCATCAGACACATTCAACAAACCTTCAAAATACTCATTCCATCTCCTTCTCACATCACCGCTACTTGTTATCACCTCCCCATTTACGCCCTTCACTGAAGTTCCCATTTGCTCCCTTGTCTTACGCACCCTATTTACCTCCTTCCAGAACATCTTTTTATTCTCCCTAAAATTTACTGATAGTCTCTCACCCCAACTCTCATTTGCCCTTTCTTTCACCTCTTGCACCTTTCTCTTGACCTCCTGTCTCTTTCTTTTATACTTCTCCCACTCAATTGCATTTTTTCCCTGCAAAAATCGTCCAAATGCCTCTCTCTTCTCTTTCACCAATACTCTTACTTCTTCATCCCACCACTCACTATTTTATTTATTGTACTTTGACGCTATCTCCCGCGTTAGTGAGGTAGCGCAAGGAAACAGATGAAAGAATGGCCCAACCCACCCACATACACATGTATATGCACTGTGGTTTCGGTGCATTATTACATGACAGCTAGAGTCTAAGTGTGAACAAATGTGGCCTTTGTTGTCTTTTTCCTAGCGCTACCTTGCGCACTTGCGGGGGAGGGGGTTGTTATTTCATGTGTGGCGGGAAGGCGATGGGAATGAATAAAGGCAGACAGTATGAATTATGTACATGTGTATATATGTATATGTCTGTGTGTGTATATATATGTATACATTGAGATGTCTTTATTATCATTTTGCTTCGTCGTTGTCTCCTGCATTAGCGAGGTAGCGCAAGGAAACAGACAAAAGAATGGCCCAACCCACCCACATACACATGTATATACATACACATCCACACACGCAAATATTCATACCTATACATCTCAACATATACATATATATACGCACACAGACATATACATATATACACATGTACATAATTCATACTGTCTTCCTTTATTCATTCCCATCGCCACCCCACCACACATGAAATAAAAACCCCCTCCCCCCTCATGTGTGCAAGGTAGCGCTAGGAAAAGACAACAAAGGCCACATTCGTTCACACTCAGTCTCTAGCTGTCATATGATAATGCACCGAAACCACAGCTCCCTTTCCACATCCAGGCCCCACAGAACTTTCCATGGTTTACCCCAGACGCTTCATGTGCCCTGGTTCAATCTATTGACAGCATGTCGACCCCAGTATACCACATCCTTCCAATTCACTCTATTCCTTGCATGCCTTTCACCCTCCTGCATGTTCAGGCCCCAATCACTCAAAATCTTTTTCACTCCATCTTTCCACCTCCAATTTGGTCTCCCACTTCTCCTCGTTCCCTCCACCTTTGACACATATATCCTCTCGGTTGATCTTTCCTCACTCATTCTCTCCATGTGACCAAACCATTTCAAAACACCCTCTTCTGCTCTCTCAGCCACACTCTTCTTATTACCACACTCCCAGATATCTAAAACGCTTCACTTCCTCCAATTTTTCTCCATTCAATGAATATGCCACAAACCTACATTCACTGAGAAACGATCACTTTCCTCTCTTCCTACATGTACACATGCCTTACATCCTCGATAAAAACTTTTCACTGCTTCTAACAACTTGCCTCCCACACCATATATTCTTAATCCCTTCCACAGAGCATCTCTATGAACTCTTATCATATGCCTTCTCGAGATCCATAAATGCTACATACAAATCCATTTGCTTTTCTAAGTATTTCTCACATACATTCTTCAAAGCAAACACCTGATCCACACATCCTCTACCACTTCTGAAACCACACTGCTCTTTCCCAGTCTGATGCTCTGTACATGCCTTCACCCTCTCAATCAATACCCTCCCATATAATTTCCCAGGAATACTCAACAAACTTATACCTCTGTAATTTGAGCACTCACTTTTATCCCCTTTACCTTTGTACTTTGGCACTATGCAAGCATTCCTACTTTATTTGAAGTGTGAAAATGCTATTTTTGCACCATGATGAGAATGCGTTTGAATTAGTGTTGCTATTAAGTATGATTAGTGATTCATTATCAGTAGATATTTGATGCACAGACATCTTTAGTGTGTATATTAATAGCCTGATGTTGGAATTTGTGCTGTATAGAATGATATTCATGTATATGTTCATGCATAAACATTTTGTTTTATTAGTTAATACTGATATATTCATTTAATGATTACTTAATGAAGTTAAAGATACAGGAGTAGCATGTTTTTTGTTTTGTTTTTATTTTGGTTAATCTACAAATGGCAGTTAAAGGTGCATAATTAAACAGAGTTTTAGAGTGAATTGCACTTGCTGTGATTTATACCATTTCAGTGCCAGTTTATCATCTTAATAGTTATATTATATGATCAGGGCCAGATTTAGATCTTGGGGGGCCCGGGGCACTTCATGTTCAGTAGGCCCGTCATACAGAGAAATTAAAGTACACAGCAAATTGCCAAATTTACACATCAAAGTCAGTTTATTGCATGTAATTAGTACTGATGAGTTATACATACATAGAAACACTATAATAGTTACCAAAGGTCTTTCTTTCTACACTTGGCATCTGTTTCCACCATTTCAACAAACTTTTCTCTTTTTTGGATGTAAACAAGATCGCATTACCTTCTCCTGACCTTAATTTTGTCTTAGGAACATCCTGCTTTGATGGAACAGTTGGCCAAAGTTTAGTCAAGATCCTGGCTCAATAACTGATTTTTTAATGATTATATTTTTGTATAGAGGGGAGCCCCCCTCTGACAGGGTGGTCCAGGGCAATTGCCCCTTTTGTCTCCATATAAATCTGGCACTGGGTATGGTAGTTAATGCTTTGTCTTTATCTTGTTAGAAATATTAAAGGCATATAGAAAAGTGTACATTAGGTTGAAAAGCATATAGTTAGTAAATTATGCTGTTTTATGATAATTGTGTTTATTATTTTTTGTAGTATGTTGTATGTGGGAGGGAGTTTTTACTCTCATGGGGCCCCATCTTTTGAATATTTTCTACTATCATACAACTTTCTAAACTTTTGTACCCTGTCACCATTTACAATAGTTTCATTTATTTTATTCCATTTATCCATTACTCTTATGTTATAAAAGTATGTCAAGGATATTTGAATCACTATAGATGGAAACCTTGAATTTAAAGAACACATTAATAAGATAGTACTGTCAAGCCAAATAATGAATGGTATGAAACGAAGAACTTTTGCAATTAGAAAGAGAAAACTGAATATTTAATTTGAATATTTAATGTATATATAAGAGGTAGAATTGAATACTCCTGTGTTGTATGGTAACATATAAGGAGATTGAAATAAATGAAGTAGAAAGAATTCAAAACATTTTACAACAAAGGCAGTGGACTAGAGGATATGAACCATCATGACAGAACATGAATTATATAGTCTTGAAAGACCTTGAGAAAGAAACATGATATATGCCTGGTAACAAGTTGAAGGTATAAAAAGCAACACTGTAGAATTGAAAGCAACTCAACAAGTTAGATAAAGAATCATCAAATCAGATGTAATACAGGGACAGATACTTAAAAGGCATGAGACAAAATCTTTTCAATACCCAGTAAGGAAACTGGGACAGCTACTTAGTGTCATACTTGGAGAAATAAGAAGTGTACATGGAATGACTACAAAAATATTTGGAAGAAAACTATACTCACAGTTGAAGACAGTACCAAATGAGAGTAGAATAAACAGCTATACTAGAGGAAGATGAAGATTTGTAGAGGTTTTCAGAAAAGGAGAGAGAATGTTGGGATGGAGAGAGTGGTGAGAGTAAGTGAGCTTGGGAAGGAGACTTGTGTGAGGATCTACCAGGAGAAACTAAGTGCAGAATGGAAAAAGGTGAGAGCAAAGGACATAAGGGGAGTCGGAGAGGAATGGGATGTATTTAGGGAAGTAGTGATGGCTTGCACAAAAGATGCTTGTGGCATGAGAAGCGTGGGAGGTGGGCGCATTAGAAAGGGTAGAGAGTGGTGGGATGAAGAAATAAGATTATTAGTGAAAAAGAAGAGAGAGACATTTGGAGGATTTTTGCAAGGGAATAGTGCAAATGACTGGGGGATGTATAAAAGAAAGAGGCAGGAGGTCAAGAGAAAGGTGCAAGAGGTGAAAAAGAGGGCAGATGAGAGTTGGGGTGAGAGAGAATCATTAAATTTTACGAAGAATAAAAAGTGTTTTGGAAGGAGGTAAATAAAGTGCGTAAGACAAGAGAACAAATGGGAACATTGGTGAAGGGGGCTAATGAGAAGGTAATAACAAGAAGTGGTGATGTGAGAAGGAGATGGAGTGAGTATTTTAAAGGTTTGTTGAACGTGTTAGATGATAGAGTGGCAGATATAGGGTGTTTTGGTCTAAGTGGTGTGTGAAGTGAGAGGGTTAGGGAGAATGATTTAGTAAACAAAAAGAGGTAGTAAAAGCTTTGTGGAAGACGAAAGCTGGCAAGGCAGCGGGGTTGGATGGTATTGTAGTGGAATTTATTAAAAAAGGAGGTGACTGTGTTGTTGACTGGTTGGTAAGGATATATAATGTATGTATGACTCATGATGAAGTGCCTGAGGATTGGTGGAATGCATGCATAGTACCATTGTGCAAAGACAAAGGGGATAAAGGTGAGTGCTCAAATTACAGAGGTATAAGTTTGTCGGGTATTCTTGGGAAATGACATGGGAGGTTATTGATTGAGAGGGTGGAATCATGTATAGAGCATCAGATTGGGGAAGAGCAGTGTGGTTTCAGAAGTGGTAGAGGATGTGTGGATCAGGTATTTGCTTTGAAGAATGTGTGTGAGAAATACTTAGAAAAGCAAATGGATTTGTATGTAGCACTTATGGATCTGGAGAAGGCATATGATAGAGTTGATAGAGATGCTCTGTGGAAGGTATTAAGAGTATATGGTGTGCGAGGCAAGTTGCTAGAAGCAGTGAAAAGTTTTTATCGAGGATGTAAGGTATGTGTATGAGTAGGAAGAGAGGAAAGTGATTGGTTCTCAGTGAATGTCGGTTTGCGGCAGGGGTGTGTGATGTCTCCATGGTTGTTTAATTTGTTTATGGATGGGGTTGTTAGGGAGGTGAATGCAAGAGTTTTGGAGAGAGGGGCAAGTATGCAATTGGATGTGGATGAGAGGGCTTGGGAAGTGAGTCAGTTGTTGTTTGCTGATGATACAGTGTTGATGGCTGATTCGGGTGAGAAACTGCGGAAGCTGGTGACTGAGTTTGGTAAAGTGTGTGAAAGAAGAAAGTGAAGAGTAAATGTGAATAAGAGCAAGGTTATTAGGTACAGTAGGTTTGAGGGTCAAGTCATTTAGGAGGTAAGTTTGAATGGAGAAAAACTGGAGGAAGTGAAGTGTTAATACATCTGGGAGTGGATTTAGCAGCGAATGGAACCATGGAGGTGGAAGTGAGTCACAGGGTGGGGGAGGGGGCTAAAGTTCTGGGAGCGTTAAAAAATGTGTGGAAGGCAAGAACATTATCTCGGAAAGCAAAAATGGGTATGTTTGAAGGAAAAGGGGTTCCAACAATGTTATATGGTTGTGAGGCATGGACTATAGATAGAGTTGTGCAGAGGAGGGTGGACGTGTTGGAAATGAGATGTTTGAGGACAATATGTGGTATGAGGTGGTTTGATCGAGTAAGTAATGAAAGGGTAAGAGAGACGTGTGGTTGAGAGAGCAGAAGAGGGTGTTTTGAAATAGTTTGGTCATAAGGAGAGAATGAGTGAGGAAAGATTGACAAAGAGGATATATGTGTCAGAGGTGGAGGGAACGAGAAGTGGGAGACCAAATTGGAGGTGGAAGGATGGAGTGAAAAAGATTTTGAGCAGTCGAGGCCTGAACATGCAGGAGGGTAAAAGGTATGCAAGGATAGAGTGAATTGGAACGATGTGGTATACCAGGGTTGACGTGCTGTCAATGGATTGAACCAGGGTATGTGAAACGTTTGGGGTAAACCATGGAAAGTTTTGTCGGGCCTGGATGTGGAAAGGGAGCTATGGTTTTGGTGCATTATACATGACAGCTAGAGACTGAATGTGAACAAATGTGGCCTTTGTTGTCTTTTCCTAGCGCTACCTTGTGCATATGCAGGGGAAGGAGGGTGTCATTTTGTGTGTGGCGGGGTGGTAACAGGAATGAATAAAGGCAGCAAGTATGAATTATGTACATGTGTATATATGTATGTCTGTGTATGTATATATATGTATACATTGAAGTGTATAGGTATGTATATGTGTGTGTGTGGACATGTATGTATATACATGTGTATGTGGGTGGGTTGGGCCATTCTTTCATCTGTTTCCTTTCGGTACCTTGCTAACACGGGAGACAGCGACAAAGTATTGTAATAAAAAGATGCTAGAGGAGTAACTGCTGAAAAAAGCAGCAGCCCCCAACATGCAATGTAGGAAATGAGTGATAGGTTGTAGGTTAAAAGAAACAGTTCAACAAACAAATAGTGCAGTGAGCACCATGCATTAGCCCCACCATTATAGCAAAATCTCACCAGAGGTAGGTAGCTATGTCCATTCCAGCAAGTTTTTTCATTAATTTCGTATCATGGCCTCCAGTTGTTCTTACCCAGCGTCTTTCAAACAACTGTGCATTGCTGACTCTACATCATCAAGCTGATTTAGAAACTTAATGATTGTGATCAGGTCACCCTTTACAATTCTTTCTTCTGTGGCAGGGAAATTTAAGACCTTGACCCTTTTCCTGCAACTCTGTTGTCTTATTCCAGTACCGAAGATGTTGCCCTCTTGTGGACCTTCTTTATTAGTTTTTTGTGCTTCTCTAGATACAGTGACCAAGCTTGAAATGCACATTCTACTTTAGGCCTAATGTAGGATGTGAACAGCTTGCTGATTATTTTATAATCCATGTTCTTGAATGCTAATTTGATATTTGCAAGCAAACAGTTTGTCTCCTTAATTTTTCTCTTAATGCAAGACTCAAGTGATGGGTAGAAATGATGTCTACTTCCCAGTCTGTGTCACTAACAGATTCATGTGGTTTATTTTTTGCTGGATAAGTTTCTCATTGAGGCCTTCTTTCTTTGTGAACCATCCTCATCACTTTACATTTACTCAGGTTGAACTTCATGTACCATCTGTTAGAGTCTAGGTTGCCGTGTAAGTTGATGCAGTCTTCCATTCTTTTTACTTTTTCATGACTTTTGCAAAATATGCAAATATATTCAGGGAGGAGTCCATACCTTCTGGAAAATTGTTCACATAGAGAAGAGCAGTTGTCCAAGAACAGAATCCTGCAGCACTCCAGTGTAAGAGAGCCCCTCTGATATGCATCATTTGTTCCCTTCCACTAAAATAATCTGCTGTCTATCGAAGGAGTCTCCCCTTCACCTGACAGTCTGACTTCTTTATGAATTTCCCATGTGGTACAGTTCCAGATGCTTTCTGACACTTCATATGCAGATGTATACAATTTATTTTATTTATTTATTTATTTTGCTTTGTCGCTGTCTCCTGCGTTTGCGAGGTAGCACAAGGAAACAGATGGAAAGAAATGGCCCAACCCACCCCCATACACATGTATATACATACATGTCCACACACGCAAATATACATACCCATACATCTCAATGTACACATATATATATACACACACAGACACATACATATATACACATGCACACAATTCACACTGTCTGCCTTTATTCATTCCCATCGCCACCTCACCACACATGGAATAACATCCCCCTCCCCCCTCATGTGTGCGAGGTAGCGCTAGGAAAAGACAAAAAAGGCCCCATTCGTTCACACTCAGTCTCTAGCTCTCATGCAATAATGCCCGAAACCACAGCTCCCTTTCCGCATCCAGGCCACACAGAACTTTCCATGGTTTACCCCAGACGCTTCACATGCCCTGATTCAATCCATTGACAGCAAGTCGACCCCAGTATACCACATCGATCCAATTCACTCTATTCCTTGCCTGCCTTTCACCCTCCTGCATGTTCAGGCCCCGATCACTCAAAATCTTTTTCACTCCATCTTTCCACCTCCAATTTGGTCTCCCACTTCTCCTTGTTCCCTCCACCTCCGATACATATATCCTCTTGGTCAATCTTTCCTCACTCATTCTCTCCATGTGCCCAAACCATTTCAAAACACCCTCTTCTGCTCTCTCAACCATGCTCTTTTTATTTCCACACATCTCTCTTACCCTTACATTACTTACTCGATCAAACCACCTCACACCACATATTGTCCTCAAACATCTCATTTCCAGCACATCCACCCTCCTGCACACAACTCTATCCATAGCCCACGCCTCGCAACCATATAACATTGTTGGAGCCATTATTCCTTCAAACATACCCATTTTTGCTTTCCGAGATAATGTTCTCGACTTCCACACATTCTTCAAGGCTCCCAGGATTTTCGCCCCCTCCCCCACCCTATGATTCACTTCCGCTTCCATGGTTCCATCCGCTGCCAGATCCACTCCCAGATATCTAAAACACTTTACTTCCTCCAGTTTTTCTCCATTCAAACTTACCTCCCAATTGACTTGACCCTCAACCCTACTGTACCTAATAACCTTGCTCTTATTCACATTTACTCTTCACTTTCTTCTTTCACACACTTTACCAAACTCAGTCACCAGCTTCTGCAGTTTCTCACATGAATCAGCCACCAGCACTGTATCATCAGTTAACAACAACTGACTCACTTCCCAAGCTCTCTCATCCCCAACAGACTTCATACTTGCCCCTCTTTCCAAAACTCTTGCATCCACCTCCCTAACAACCCCATCCATAAACAAATTGAACAACCATGGAGACATCACACACACCCCTGCCGCAAACCTACATTCACTGAGAACCAATCACTTTCCTCTCTTCCTACACGTAGACATGCCTTACATCCTTGATAAAAACTTTTCACTGCTTCTAACAACTTGCCTCCCACACCATATATTCTTAGTACCTTCCACAGAGCATCTCTATCAACTCTATCATATGCCTTCTCCAGATCCATAAATGCTACATAGAAATCCATTTGCTTTTCTAAGTATTTCTAACATTATTCAAAGCAAACACCTGATCCACACATCCTCTACCACTTCTGAAACCACACTGCTCTTCCCCAATCTGATGCTCTGTACATGCCTTCACCCTCTCAATCAATACCCTCCCATATAATTTACCAGGAATACTCAACAAACTTATACCTCTGTAATTTGAGCACTCACTCTTATCCCCTTTGCTTTTGTACAATGGCACTATGCACGCATTCTGCCAATCCTCAGGCACCTCACCATGAATCATGCATTCATTAAATAACCTTACCAACCAGTCAACAATACAGTCACCCTCTTTTTTAATAAATTCCACTGCAATACCATCCAAACCTGCTGCCTTGATGGCTTTCATCTTCCACAAAGCTTTTACTACCTCTTCTCTGTTTACCAAATTATTTTCCCTAACCTTCTCACTTTGCACACCACCTCGACCAAAACACCCTATATCTGCCACTCTATCATCAAACACATTCGACAAACCTTCAAAATACTCACTCCATCTCCTTCTCACATCACCACTACTTGTTATCACCTCCCTATTAGCCCCCTTCACTGAAGTTCCCATTTGCTCCCTTGTCTTATGCACTTTATTTACCTCCTTCCAGAACATCTTTTTATTCTCCCTAAAATTTAATGATACTCTCTCACCCCAACTCTCATTTGCCCTCTTTTTCACCTCTTGCACCTTTCTCTTGACCTCCTGTCTCTTTCTTTTATACATCTCCCACTCATTTGCATTTTTTCCCTGCAAAAATCGTCCAAGTGCCTCTCTCTTCTCTTTTACTAATAACTAATAATCTTACTTCTTTATCCCATTACTCACTACCCTTTCTAATCAACCCACCTCCCACGCTTCTCATGCCACAAGCATCTTTTGCGCAAGCTTTCACTGCTTCCCTAAATACATCCCATTCCTCCCCCACTCCCCTTACCTCCTTTGTTCTCACCTTTTTCCATTCGGTACTCAGTCTCTCCTGGTACTTCCTCACACAAGTCTCCTTCCCAAGCTCACTTACTCTCACCACCCTCTTTCCCCCAACATTCTCTCTTCTTTTCTGAAAACCCTTACAAATCTTCACCTTCGCCTCCACAAGATAATGATCAGACATCCCTCCAGTTGCACCTCTCAGCACATTAACATCCAAAAGTCTCTCTTTCGCGCGCCTGTCAATTAACACGAAATCCAATAACGCTCTCTGGCCATCTCTCCAACTTACATACGTATACTTATGTATATCTCGCTTTTTAAACCAGGTATTCCCAATCACCAGTCCTTTTTCAGCACATAAATCTACAAGCTCTTCACCATTTCCATTTACGACACTGAACACCCCATGTATACCAATTATTCCCTCAACTGCCACATTACTCACCTTTGCATTCAAATCACCCATCACTATAACTCGGTCTTGTGCATCAAAACCACTAACACACTCATTCAGCTGCTCCCAAAACACTTGCCTCTCATGATCTTTCTTCTCATGCCCAGGTGCATATGCACCAATAATCACCCATCTCTCTCCATCAACTTTCAGTTTTACCCATATTAATTGAGAATTTACTTTCTTACATTCTATCACATACTCCCACAACTCCTGTTTCAGGCGTAGTGCTACTCCTTCCCTTGCTCATGTCCTCTCACTAACCCCTGACTTTACTCCCAAGACATTCCCAAACCACTCTTCCCCTCTACCCTTAAGGGTAATAAGGGCATTTTTTTTTATATTCGCCATTTCCCGTGTTAGCGAGGTAGCATTAAGAATAGAGGACTGAGCCTTAGAGGGAAAATCCTTACTTGGCCCACTTCTTCTGTTCTTTGTTTTGGAAAAGTAAAAACTGGAGGGAAGGATTTCCAGCCCCCGCTCCCCCCCCTTTTAGTCAGCTTCTGTGACATGCAGGGAATACAGTGGTAATATTCTTTCTCCCCTACCTCAGGGATAACAGTAAGTGCACGTTTGTGTAATTGCATTGTTGTACTGTACATAGAGAGAGCTTTACATTCATGTCGCCCCATATCTTGAACATTTTGTGTTATCTTATAACTTTTTGAATCTCTGTATACTGCCTGCATTAACATTTTTTTAATGAGTATCTTGCTCAATTTATATTATGTCATGTGGTTGCTGTATCCCTACATCTTGAAGAATTGTTCACTGTTCACTTCATTGCTCTGTTTTAAAAAACTTAATGGTTATGACCAGGTCACCCCTCACTCTTTTCCCTTCCAAGATGGGCAGATTTAAAGTGTTTAGCCCATCCCTGTGATTTAGCTTACTTAACTCTGGTACCATCTTTGTTCTTACCACCTGGACCTTTTCTTTTCATCCTTTGTGTTTCTTTAGGTGTTGTCACCAAACTTAAAAGCATCATCTATGTTCGGCATCTTGTAGGATATGAGCAGCTTGCCATTTTTTCCTTTTCCATACACTTGAAAGTTACTTTTATGTTTGCTGGCAGACAGTTTGTTTCTGTAGGTATTCTCATTATGTAAAATTCTGGCAACAGGTTAGGGACTGCGTCAACTTCCAAAATCTTCTCACACATAGAATCTTTAAGCTTATTTCCTACTAAGTAGTAATCGTATTTAGGCCTTTTTCACTTTGTCTTATCCTTATTACTTAACAATTGCTTGGTTATTTTATCAACTCATTATCAAACCAGCTTTGAAATCTGTTAAGGTCTCCTTGTAAGTTTATGAAATCATCCTCACTTTCTACTTCCCTCATGAACCTGTGAATCATCTGCAAACATATTTAGTTCGAAGTCCATCCCATTTATATGGATGCAAAAGAATCATGGTTCCAGAACAGAAACCTATGGCAATTTGCTGGTCACCTCAACCCATTTTGAGTAGGCTTCTCTAACATGGTGTCCCCTTTACCTAACCATTGAGATAATTTTGAGATAATTTTCCGTCCATCGAAGGAGTCCCCCAACAGTATTCCTATCTGGTGCTTCAGTTTCTTAATCAGCATCCTATGTGCTACCATGTCAGATGCTGTCTGGCATTCCAGGTATAAACAGTCCATGCAGGCTTCCTGTTTATCCTTCCCCTTAACCAGTTGAATTCAGCTGGTTAGTTTTATGACTTAGACCCCTGTGTGGCAGCAATTATGAAAATTTAAAAGAATTTGCCATACTTATTTAGTAATTAGAGGTGGAAGGATGGAGTGAAAAAGATTTTGAGCAATCGGAGCTTGAACATACAGGAGGGTGAAAGGCATGCAAGGAATAGAGTGAATTGGAACGATGTAGTGTACTGGAGTCGACGTTCTAGTTTTGGCCTTATGTATGATGTGAACAGCTTGCTGAATAATTTTATGTTTTATGAATATATATGCTATTCTGATATTTGTTAGCAGACTGTTTGTTTCTCTAACTATTCTCGTAAGGTGGGACAATGATAACAAGTTAGGGAAATTGTCACTCTCCAGTCTTTCTCATACAGAGATTCCTGTTGCTTGTTTCCTGCTGGATTAAAATTATATCGAGGTCTTCTTTTGCTGACCCTTCCTCATTACTTTATACCTTTACTTGGGTTGAACTTCATATTTCATATATCAGACCAACTTCGGAATTTTTCAGGGTCCCCTTGTAAGGTGATGCTGTCCTCCATACTTTTTGATTTACATAGATCAAGAATAGTATTGGTCCCAGAACAGAACCTTGTAGTACTCACCTGGTGACTTCAAGCCATTTGGAGGAGGCTTCTCTGACATTTGTTCCCTTCCACCCAGATAAACTGTATGTTGAAAGAGTTATCCCCTCCATATTCTTGCCTGATGATCCAGCAGCTTAATTATCCACTTATGGTATACAGAGTCAAATGCTTTGTGGCAGTCCAGATGCAAACTTCTCTCAGCCTTATCTTTTTTCAAAGGTAGAGCTCATTCTCTCATAAAAATCTTCAAGGTTTGCTGCATATGACCACTTTTTCCTAAAACCAAGTTGTCACTTACTTAAGTAATATCTCCTCTGTAGAAAGTCATCCATTTGATATTTTGATATCTTTTCCAAATCTTTACAGACCATGCTAGTGAGTGAGAAGTGTAATAGTTCAATGCCTATTCCTGATCTCCTTTCTTTTAGATAGGTATGGTATTTACCCTTTTCCACTCCCATGGCACTATGTCTTTCTCCAGTGACATTTTGAAGAGTATTTCAAGAGGTTTGTATTGTGTATGTTCACATATCTTCAGCACGCATGTTCAGATTTCATCAGGACCATGAGCCTTATAAGGGTCAAGACCTTTTAGTATTTTGTTAATGTCTTTACTAGAAATTTGACTGGTCCATCTCACTGGTGATGGGGGCTATACTATTTTCCACTCTGAAAACACTTGAAGGTAGTATTTAGTTCCTTATATATCCGTACATCATCCTCTCCAGTTCTTCCCTCTGAATCTCCAAGCTTGATTAGCTGCTCTTTAACTGACAATTTATTCTTGATGAATTTATGGAAAAGTTTTAGATTTTTCGTAATTTGTTCACCCAATTTTTGTTTTCAAAGTTTCTTTTTTTCCTTCTTTCTCATCCTTCACACTTGTTCCTCATTTCCTCTTACCTAGCAAAAGCTGGTTGGCCAGAGTGTGGTTTATATCTTTACCATTACACATCTGAGAGATCCCTAACTCTTTGGCATCTTCAACTGAACCATTCTTCCCTTTTTCTTAACACTCCTTCCAAATTTGAGGCTAGAGGTACCCATGTTCCTGCTTCTTCATTGTAATTTCACAGAATCTCTCATCACAGTGTCCTGGTTCTTGGCATCCATACTCTGTTTCTCAATCTGTGTCTCCACAGTAATTGTTAAGGTCAGTGTAGTTTCCATGATTATATCTCCTCTTTAGGTCTTGTCTCTCTTCTGCTTTTTTAATTTTCTCATTTACCCCAGAGTCAAACTTGAATATTACATGGTATTTGTATCTGGGTGATGTATCATATGAAATATTCTCAATAGCCATGCTATTTTGTGTGAAGATAAGGGCCAGCAATGATGGTGTATCAATCCCTCTCATTTTCATGTGTTTGCTGATATGTTGAGTTTGGAAATTTTCCTGTGTACACTAAAAGCATGGGTCCCCATGACTTCATGTCATAATGAGAATGTAAGTATCTCAGTTTCTCTCATTTGAATTAAAATCTGCCACTATCATTCATTACTTTACCATGTCTGAGAAAAGTGTGTTTTACTGCTTTCTGCATAAGAACATAAGAAGTGGGACACTGCAAGAGGCAGGTCCTGAGTCTGTCCACCCTACAACCAACTGCCTGAACCCATAGACACATCCAGCCTTCATTTATAGCTTCATAAAGACCTAGCTTCCACTATTGTAAGCTTGTTCCATAAATCTACTACCCTATTTCCGAACCAATATTTACCCACATACAACCTGAAAAAAGAATTGGAGGTGCAGGGATGGAGTGAAAAAGATTTTAAGCGGTTGGAGCCTAAACATGCAGGAGGGTGAAAGGCGTGCAAGGAATAGAGTGAATTGGAACGATGTGGTATACTGGGGTCGACGTGCTATCAATGGATTGAACCAGGGCCTGTGAAGCATCTGGAGTAAACCATGGAAAGTTTTGTGGGGCCTGGATGTGGGAAGGGAGCTGTGGTTTCTGTGCATTATACATGACAGCTAGAGACTGAGTGTGAACAAATGTGGCCTTTGTTGTCTTTTCCTAGCGCTACCCACGCACATGCGGGGGGAGGGGGTTGTCATTTCATGTGTGGCGGGGTGGCGACGGGAATGATTGAAGGCAGACTATGAATTATGTACATGTGTATATATGTATATGTCCGTGTATGTATATATATATATGTATACATTGAAATGTTTTGGAAAGAGGGGCAAGTATGAAGTCTGTTGGGGATGAGAGAGCTTGGGAAGTGAGTCAGTTGTTGTTCGCTGATGATACAGCGCTGGTGGCTGATTCATGTGAGAAACTGCAGAAGTTGGTGACTGAGTTTGGTATAGTGTGTGAAAGAAGAAAGTTAAGAGTAAATGTGAATAAGAGCAAGGTTATTAGGTATAGTAGGGTTGAGGGTCAAGTCAATTGGGAGGTAAGTTTGAATGGAGAAAAACTGGAGGAAATAAAGTGTTTTAGATATCTGGGAGTGGATCTGGCAGCGGATGGAACCATGGAAGCGGAAGTGGATCATAGGGAGGGGGCGAAAATTCTGGGAGCCTTGAAGAATGTGTGGAAGTCGAGAACATTATCTCGGAAAGCAAAAATGGGTATGTTTGAAGGAATAGTGGTTCCAACAATGTTGTATGGTTGCGAGGCGTGGGCTATGGATAGAGTTGTGCACAGGAGGATGGATGTGCTGGAAATGAGATGTTTGAGGACAATGTGTGGTGTGAGGTGGTTTGATCGAGTAAGTAACGTAAGGGTTAGAGAGATGTGTGGAAATAAAAAGAGCGTGGTTGAGAGAGCAGAAGAGCGTGTTTTGAAATGGTTTGGGCACATGGAGAGAATGAGTGAGGAAAGATTGACCAAGAGGATATATGTGTTGGAGGTGGAGGGAACGAGGAGAAGTGGGAGACCAAATTGGAGGTGGAAAGATGGAGTGAAAAAGATTTTGTGTGATCGGGGCCTGAACGTGCAGGAGGGTGAAAGGAGGGCAAGGAATAGAGTGAACTGGATCGATGTGGTATACCGGGGTTGACGTGCTGTCAATGGATTGAATCAGGGCATGTGAAGCGTCTGGGGTAAACCATGGAAAACTGTGTAGGTATGTATATTTGCGTGTGTGGACGTATGTATATATATGTGTATGGGGGTGGGTTGGGCCATTTCTTTCGTCTGTTTCCTTGCGCTACCTCGCAAACGCAGGAGACAGGAAAAAAAAAAAAAACATTGAAATGTATTGGTATGTATATGTGTGTGTGTAGGCGTGTATGTATATGCATGTGTATGTGGGTGGGTAGGGCCATTCTTCCGTCTGTTTCCTTGCTCTACCTCGCTAATGCGGGAGACAGCGACAAAGTATAATAGAAAAATAGAAAACAACCTGAGTCTATTTTTTTCTAATTTAATTCCATTATTTCTTGTACTATCTAGTGTTGCCATTCTAAGAACTTTATTCACCCACTTAAAAACTTAATTCATATCCCCTCTAGCCCTCCTTCTCCTCTTAAGTGAGTCTTTTTAACCTTCCTTCATAAGTGAGGTTTTTGATCCCAGGGGATTATTTTTGTCTTTCACCTTTGTACTCTCTCTAAACAATCTATATCACCTGCATAGCATGGAGCCCAAAACTATACTACATAATCAAAATGTGGGCTCAGCAATGCAAGATAAAGTTGCAATAATACTGTAGGAGTTTTATTGTTAACAATTCTATTGATGAACCCTAACATCGTATTAGCCTTATTACTCACTTTGATGAATTGTTGCCATGACTTAAAATCCATGATCACCAGTACTCCTAATTCTCTTTCACATTTTGTTTTTCCAATAGTAATATTGTCCAGTTTGTAATTAGTGTTCCTGTCTTTGCCCACACTAAGTGTTCAGCATTTATCTATGTTGAATTCCATTTTACGTGTATCTGCCCATTCTGATGATCTATTTAAGTCCCTCTGCAAGTTCTTAGAATTTTCACTTGAGTCAATTACAGCCCCTATTTTTGTATCATTGGCAAATTTACTTAAGTCGCTGGTTATTCCCATATCGAAATTGTTAATATACCATCCTGATTGTTCCTTCATTGCAAACAGTGTACATTTGTTTTGGTTCATTGAAATTCTTTGGGGGATAGTCTTTTCTTTCAGCGTCACTCACACATGGACTACTTGTATTCTGTCCACAAACACAGTCTCTTCTTGTCATAGATAACACTTGAAAACACTTACTCACACAGCTCATTCTTCATAACCCTAGATTTTCCTGCAGTGAGCATTATGGGCTAGCCCTACCCTTTGGCAAAATGGAAGGAGGAGTAGATAGAAGTTGTAGGTAGGAACATTTGGGGAGGAGCATCTGGTAGAAACATTAGGTAGAAGTAGTGGGTAGGAGCATTAGATAGAAGTAGCCAGTAAGAACATTAGGTATGAGCCTCTTCCAGTGGCCTGTTAAGGGTGAGGCATTAAAGGCTTAAGGAGTGGCACAGGAGTTCATTAGTTATGTAGATTCTGTTGCCATGGCCACCCCCTCAAGGGAGTTCTAATTGGAACAGGTGTCAGAGATAGATAGAATGTATAACATGTATACCACCATGCATTTCTTTCCTGCAGTTACTCTTCCCATTATATATTGTTTGAATGGGCTGTCTTCCAATATTTCAAGAAATTCAATGCTGTCTTTTATCAAGACAGCCAAACCTGCCCCTCCCTTACCTTCTCTTCTCCTCCTTTTTATCATATTATGCTCTGGACAGAACACAAGATGTTACTGTTTTAGTAAGCTTTGCTTCCACCACTCTAGCAAAATCAGGTGCATTTTCCCTTAATACTTATCCCTAAATTCCTGCCCTTTACCATTTACTAATAATCCATCAGGATTTTTGTATATTACTGTCATTCTGACATTTTCGTACCTGACATTCCTGATCTGTATAGAGATAGCAGGGTGTCTTTTCCTCTTGCCTCATTTAGCATCTTCCATTTTTCCACCATCTGACTGTATTCTTTGCTTTTTTTCCTTCTCTTCCTTGAGTCTTTCACATTTAATGAATATTCCACTGAATTCAGCTGTTTTTGAATTTCTTTGCCTTCCAAAGTACCTCCTGGCTATATTACTTCAAAGTAAACTCACCATAATAGGATATTGTCTTACATCTTGATTATATTGTATCCTCCAATTTTCCTTTTTCCGTTACTGTATTAATGAAATTATGTTTAGCAATTCTACAGCTTCCAGTAATCTTTTAATGAACACTTCTTGTTTCTTTCTCCTTTCCTGTCTGGTATGTGGTTATCATCCAATCCAAAATTAAATACTGCTTTATTTCTCTCTAACTTTATGGCTAAGACCATTTGGGTTGCATCTTCATCCTCAGTGTTTTTGGATTTCTTATCTTGGTTCAAAGCGTGAAGAAAATTACAGTTTTAGGCATGGAACTTAATACAGATATTTTTTATGTTTTTCAACGGTATTTCCACCCAATCTTATATCTTCTCCAGTAACTATGCTATCCTGCTGGTAACACAACTGTTCTTTGGAATGCCATCTAGTTTCATTTGTCCAAAACTCAGATACTACAAAAGTGCTTTTGTACATCTTTACTAACAAGTGTCTCAGTACATTACTTTTTGTTATGTCCTGTAGTTGCTCCTTTGCATATTTCAAACAAACAAATGGTCTTAGGCAACATATTCAGATTGGTATAGAAACTTGAAGGATCTTATCAAGTCTCACCTCATTCTTCTTTCTTCCATGATGAGCAACTTTATAGTCTCTAACCCCTCCCTATAATGTAGCTTTTTTAATTGTCGTATAATCTTTGTCACCCCCCACTTGACTTTCTCCATTTCAGGTCTTATATTTCTGCAAGTGAAGTGACCGAACTTGAATATATATTGTAACTTAACTTTATTACAGATTGTAAATAGTTAACTGATCATATCTTTATCCAATATCCCTGGGGATAGGGGAGAATTGATCATATCTTTATCCAATATCCCTAGGGATAGGGGAGAAAGAATACTTTCCACGTATTCCTTGCGTTTCTTAGAGGGCGACTAAAAGGGGAGGGAACGGGGCTGGAAATCCTCCCCTCCAGTTTTACTTTTCCAAGAGGGAACAGAGAAGGGGGCCAAGTGAGGATTTTTTCTCTAAGGCTCAGTCCTCTGTTCTTAACGTTACCTCACGAACATGGGAAATGGCGAATATGTATGAAAAAATCTTTATCCAAATAATTCAGTGGAGGTCTGATATTAACCATGAAACAGTTCGCCCCATAACAAATCCTTGCTCAGTGTTCAGTCAATAGGTTGGGCACATTGGTGACCTTTAGGTCCCATTTACTTACAGGTTCATGTAACTTGTCTTCTGCTGGATAATAGTCATTGTAAGGCCTTCTGTCCCATTTTCATTACTTGCTTTTAATTGAGTTGACTTTCTTCAGCCATATATCAGACATATTCTGAAGCATGTCTTAGTCCCTTTGTAAGTTAATGAAATCTCCATCATTCCTTACTTCTCTCATGACCCATTTAGGATAAAACTCTTTAAAATTTGTTTTCTGTTTTCTTCCACTAAAGTAATTTTCATTCCACCAAAGGATTCTCCTTCATATGCCTGCTTCAAAGTGAAATCTGTCCTCTATAAATGTCCTATGTCGGAATTGTCAAATACCATTAGACAGTCAAAGAAAACACCATCCAAGCAACCAATTTCTTTTGTCAAAACAACTCAGTTTCTCATAAAAGTCTTGAAAGATTTGTTGCCTCTCACTATAGTATTCTCTCCTTTTCAGATGATAATGCATTTTCTCTCTAATTATCTTTTCTCCCAATTTACTAACCACACTCATCAGAGATACTTGTCTCTACCTCAGAATAACTTCACTGTCTCCATCCTGACAAAGAGGCACATCTGCTGTCCTCCACTCTAATGGCACTTCTCTTTACAAACAATGTTAACAGGATTTCCAGCAGCCTGAGAATATTTCAGCACACTCATTGAGAACATGGAGAGACATTGTTTGGACCTTGAGCCATATTTGGATCAATATCCTTCAGTAGCCTAATGTATGTGTGTGTGTGTGTGTGTAATTACCTATTTGCAAATAACTATTTGTACAGTGCCAGAGAGAGTTTTACATTTGTTAGGGAACACTATCATATAACATTTTAGATTTATGTCTATGTATGTATAAGTAGTGGTATTCATGCAATTATGGGAGTTGAGATCAGATGTTTACCATTAAACAGGACAGAAACCTAAGTGGCACCTAGACTATTGTTAAATTAACATAACATGCACACTGACACCCAACACCCTTCCCTTTGTCAACCAGCAAGTCCTCAGCCATTTCAGTGAGCTGTCTTTTCAGCCTCTGCTCTTCTTATGCGCTTGTATGTTTTCAGCCAAATTTTATTATAGCCCCTGAACATCCTGCCACTACCACCAGTTATGCAACAAAGAATGTACCTCTCTTTATTTTTTCTCAATGCCAAAATTGAGATGGTCTTTTTTCCCAGTGGCTTGTTGGGAACATAAGACAGTACTGATGTGAATAGTAGCTCAGGCCTACACATATATTTAGGACTGAAAGGATAATAAGTGGTATGGGAACTTCATCAGTCTACTAATATCCATTGCATTTGGTTGTCGTCAGCACACTTAGATGGGATCTTCTCCTCAGATATGGTCATTTGACAAGGTTACTCCTTATCTTTGAATCATCACTTGGATATACACTAATAAACTGAAATTCCCTTAGTATCTCATTTTAACTAGCTTACCGATGATTAACTTAGGTCTAATAAGGAAATTTTTTAGTATTTACTCTCTCCCAGTTCAAGTCCCGTATCATGCATCATTTCACTTGTAGATGCTTGGAGAGGAGCTCCAAGAAGAGAGTTGAGAACATGCAGTTTATCTCCCCTCTAAGGTCTTTTATTTGAATTGGCCATACACCTAGGACTTAGATGCATCAGGTCAAATGAGTGTACTACATATGTTAAGATCTACGGCAGGCTCTACCTTTTTTTGACCGAGTGAGTTTTACTTACCCTTTGGCTTGTGCTTGGAGACAGGAGATAACTACAAGGGTTTTCACACCTTGATATAGGGAGGAGCCTGAAAAGCTTTCAATTTTGTTGTATGATGACTTTAATTTCCTTCTTATTTGACCTTCAGACCATCCTATCCTTTACCATAGGATATAGCATCCTTTTGGGTCAGGGTTCTTTTTGCAGCCCAGACCAAAGGTTGCAGTAGTGCCAGCAGTATGGGTTGCATTGAAGCTGATGAGACCCATATGAAATGTGTTTACCATGGCAGCTGCACTTGATCAAGATATTTTTTGCCCCTAAGAGGTGTTTGGTGTTTCATAGCCAGATGTCAGCATGTAGTTCCACTGGCATGCTTTTTGAACAGTGGATGCTTCCTAGTTTTCCTTTTAAATGGAAAGGATGGATATAGTGAGAGCCTATAATTTTAAGCATATGTAAGATAAAGGTAGAGGTCCCTTCTCTTCATGGACTTGCATTTGATGCAGGACCTGGTAAAGATAAAGTAGAACTGTTGAAAAAAATGGACCTTGGTGTTTCAGTGCATAAGCTGTGTGACATCTACAGTATTGGTTCATCAACTGTTTATGATATAAAGACGCAAAGGGAGAAAATATTGAAATTCTATGCAAACAGCAATTCCAAGAAGCAAATGACAATTAGAAAAACTATGAAAGATGGTAAGAGTACTGAGCATGATCGAGTGATGATGGAATGGTTTTGACAGCATCGGAGTGATGGAGTGGACTTGTCAGGTAGCTTGATAATGGACCAGGCTAAGTTGTTCCATAAAGAACTTAAATTACAACATGAGCATGACTGTAGTGAAGGATGGCTTCAAAGATTCAAGAAGCGTCATGGAATTTCCATGAATAATGTGTGCGGAGAAAAGTGGTCTGCAAACCACGAAGGAGCTACTGAGTATGTATGGAATTTCCATGAATAATGTGTGCGGAGAAAAGTGGTCTGCAAACCACGAAGGAGCTACTGAGTATGTGGATGAATCTGCGAAACTCGTAGCTGACAAGCACCTCAGTCCTGAGCAGGCGTATAATGCATACAAAACTGCATTATTCTGGTGATGCACACCTAGGAAAACACAAACAACAGAAGATGAAGAAGAACCCACAGGATTCAACAATCTAAGGACAGACATACCATGTTAGGGTGCTCAGACATTTAATATTTGTTTAATTTAAATTTCTAGCAGTCCATGGTATACTTTAGGCACATGGGAGATGTATGATTAGTGGGTTAGAGGTGTGTTGATGAATATTGTGACCACGGTTGATCCAACAAAATGGTTAATCCGGCAAGGCTTTGGAACCAAGAGTGCTGGAATATCGGTGGTGTACCTGTACAACCTGACCCCATCATATTACAGGCTTCTTATGGTGCTCCTCCTGTTGATGCCCCATGTCTGAAGGAAAAGGAAATACACCATTGGACCCATACATCTTAAAAAATGAGATGTGTTTACAATGGTAGGTGGACTTGATTAAGATACTTTTTTGCCCCTAAGATGTGCTTGGCGTTTCGGAGACAGATTTCAGCTTGTAGTTCCACTGGCATTCTTTTTGAACAATGGATGTTTCCTTGTTTGCCTTTTAAATGGAAAGTGTGGATCTTGTGAGAGCCTACCATTGGAAAGTGTGGATCTTGTGAGAGCCTACCATTTGAAATGCACGTAAGAAAAAGGTAAGAGTTCCATCCTCTTCATGGAATTACTGTCGTTGATGCAGGACCTTATTGCTTCATCTGTATTGGATGTTCAAGGTCTTCTCTCATCTTTGTCATGGCTTGGCAGTCATAGCTTGTCCAAACTGGATATAGCCTGACCCCATCCTATTACAGGCTTCTTATGGTGCTCCTCCAGTTGTTGCCCCATGTCTAAAGGAAAAGGAAATTCACCATTGGACCCATACAGCTTAAGGATTGCTTTATATGTTGCTTAGGATCCTTCTTCATAACTTAAAAGGATCTATTTATGCTCCTCTGTCTTTCCTTTCCTTCGGAAGAAATTTTAGGGCTCCTCCTTTGGGGTCACATGACCGTACCAGGTCATACTAAGCCATCTGTCCCATCCCTTCGTATTGATTGGAGGACTCTGACTGTCTCTTAGGTTTCATATAACAAAATAGCATCAGCAGAATCTGTACTAGACACCAGTTTGACTTGGAGAAAAATTTGATTTGTATTTTCTTAAGGCAAGATGACAAATGGGAACATCAATGAAGGGAGCAAATGGGGAAGTGATAACAGATAGTGATGGAGTGAGTATTTTGAAGGTTTGTTGAATGTGTTTGATGATAGAGTGGCAAATGTAGAGTGTTTTGGTCGGGGTGGTGTACGAAGTGAGAGGGTCAGGGAGAATGGTTTGGTGAAGATAGAAGAGGTAATGAAAGCTTTATAGAATATGAAAGCCGGCAAGGCAGTGGGTTTGGAAGGTATTGCAGTGGAATTTATTAAAAAAGGGGATAACTATGTTGTTGATTTGTTGGTTGGGTATTCATGTATGTATGGACTATGAAGTGCCTGAGGATTGGCAGAATGCATGCATAGTGCCATTGTGCAAAGGCAATAGAGTATAAAGGTGTGTTTAAACTACAGAGGCATAAGTTTGTTGAGTATTCCTGGAAATTATATGGGAGGGTATTAATTGAGAGGGTGAAGGCATGTACAGGGCATCAGATTGCGAAGGAGCAGTGTGGTTTCCAAAGTGGTAGAGGTTGTGTAGATCAGGTGTATGCTTTGAAGAATGTATGTGAGAAATTCTTAGAAAAACAGTTCGATTTGTATGTAACATTTTAGATCTGGAGAAGGCATATGATAGAGTAGATAGAGATGCTTTATGGAAGGTTTTGAGAGTATATGGTGTGGGAGGTAAGTTGCTAGAAGCTGTGAAAAGTTTTTACTTAGGATGTAAGGCATGTGTACGAGTAGGAAGAGAGGAGAGTGATTGGTTCCCAGTGAATGTCGGTCTGCGGCAGGGGTGTGTGATGTCCCCATGGTTATTTAATTTGTTTATGGATGGAGTGGTTAAGGAGGTAAATGCAAGAGTTTTGGAGAGAGGGGCAAGTATGCTGTCTGTTGTGGATGAGGGGGCCTGGGAAGTGAGTCAGTTGTTGTGACTGAGTTTGGTAAAGTGTGTGAAAGAAGAAAGCTGAGAGTAAATGTGAATAAGAGCAAGGTTATTAGTATTAGGTACAGAAGGTTTAGGGACAAGTCAATTGGGAGGTAAGTTTGAATGGAGAAAAACTGGAGGAAGTGAAGTGTTTTAGATATCTGGGAGTGGATTTGGCAGCGGATGGAACCTTGAAAGCGGAAGTGAATCATGGGGTGGGGGAAGGAGTGAAAGTTCTGGGAGCGTTGAAAAATGTGTGGAAGTCGAGAACATTATCTTGGAAAGCAAAAATGTGTATGTTTGAAGGAATAGTGGCTCCAACAATGTTAGATGGTTGCGAGGCATGGGTTATAGATAGAGTTGTGCAGAGGAGGGTGGATGTGCTGGGAATGAGATGTTTGAGGACAATATGTGATGTGAGGTGGTTTGATCAAGTAAGTAATGAAAGGGTAAGAGAGATGTGTGGTAATAAAAAGAGTGTGGTTGAGAGAGCAGAAGAGGGTGTTTTGAAATGGTTTGGTCACATGGAGAGAATGAGTGAGGAAAGATCGACAAAGAGGATATATGTGTCAGAGGTGGTAGGGAACGAGAAGTGGGAGACCAAATTGGAGGTGGAAAGATGGAGTGAAAAAGATTTTGAGTGATCGGGGCCTGAACATGCATGAGGGTGAAAGGCGTGCAAGGTATAGAGTGAATTGGAATGATGTGGTATACCGGGGTCGACGTGCTGTGAATGGATTGAACCAGAGTATGTGAAGTGTCTGAGGTAAACCATGGAAAATTTAGTGGGTCGTGGATGTGGAAAGTGAGCTGTGGCTTTGGTGCATTATACATGACAGCTAGAGACTGAATGTGAATGAATGTGTCCTTTATTGTCTTTTCCTAGCACTGCCTCGCACACGTGGGGGGAGGGGGTTGTCATTTCATGTGTGGTGAAGTGTTGACGGGAATGAATAAGGGCAACAAGTATGAATTATGCACATATGTATATATATGTCTGTGTGTGTATATCTATGTATATGTTGAGATGTATAGGTATGGATATGTGCGTGTGTGGACGTGTATGTACATACATGTGTATGTGGGTGGGTTGGGCCATTCTTTTGTCTGTTTCCTTGCCCTATCTTGCTAATGCAGGAGACAGCGACAAAGTATAAAAAAATAAATGATATATATATATATATATATATATATATATATATATATATATATATGGGTTTTCAGAAAAGAGGAGTGAATGTTGGGGTGAAGAAGGTGGTGAGAGTAAGTGAGCTTGGGAAGGAGACCTGTGTGGGGAAGTACCAGGAGAGACTGTGTACAGAATGGAAAAAGGTGAGAACAATGGAAGTAAGGGGAGTGGGGGAGGAATGGGATGTATTTAGGGAATCAGTGATGGATTGCGCAAAAGATGCTTGTGGCATGAGAAGAGTGGGAGGTGGGTTGTTTAGAAAGGGTAGTGAGTGGTGGGATGAAGAAGTAAGAGTATTAGTGAAAGAGAAGAGAGAGGCATTTGGACGATGTTTGCAGGGAAAAAATGCAATTGAGTGGGAGAAGTATAAAAGAAAGAGACAGGAGGTCAAGAGAAAGGTGCAAGAGGTGAAAAAAAGGGCAAATGAGAGTTGGGGTGAGAGACTATCAGTAAATTTTAGGGAGAATAAAAAGATGTTCTGGAAGGAGGTAAATAGGGTGCGTAAGACAAGGGAGCAAATGGGAACTTCAGTGAAGGGCGTAAATGGGGAGGTGAAAACAAGTAGCGGTGATGTGAGAAGGAGATGGAATGAGTATTTTGAAGGTTTGTTGAATGTGTCTGATGACAGAGTGGCAGATATAGGGTGTTTTGGTCGAGGTGGTGTGCAAAGTGAGAGGGTTAGGGAAAATGATTTGGTAAACAGAGAAGAGGTAGTAAAAGCTTTGCGGAAGATGAAAGCCGGCAAGGCAGCAGGTTTGGATGGTATTGCAGTGGAATTTATTAAGAAAGGGGGTGACTGTATTGTTGACTGGTTGGTAAGGTTATTTAATGTATGTATGACTCATGGTGAGGTGCCTGAGGATTGGCGGAATGCGTGCATAGTGCCATTGTACAAAGGCAAAGGGAATAAGAGTGAGTGCTCAAATTACAGAGGTATAAGTTTGTTGAGTATTCCTGGTAAATTATATGGGAGGGTATTGATTGAGAGGGTGAAGGCATGTACAGAGCATCAGATTGGGGAAGAGCAGTGTGGTTTCAGAAGTGGTAGAGGATGTGTGGATCAGGTGTTTGCTTTGAAGAATGTATGTGAGAAATACTTAGAAAAGCAAATGGATTTGTATGTAGCATTTATGGATCTGGAGAAGGCATATGATAGAGTTGATAGAGATGCTCTGTGGAAGGTATTAAGAATATATGGTGTGGGAGGCAAGTTGTTAGAAGCAGTGAAAAGTTTTTATCGAGGATGTAAGGCATGTGTACGTGTAGGAAGAGAGGAAAGTGATTGGTTCTCAGTGAATGTAGGTTTGCGGCAGGGGTGTGTGATGTCTCCATGGTTGTTTAATTTGTTTATGGATGGGGTTGTAAGGGAGGTAAATGCAAGAGTCCTGGAAAGAGGGGCAAGTATGAAGTCTGTTGGGGATGAGAGAGCTTGGGAAGTGAGTCAGTTGTTGTTCGCTGATGATACAGCGCTGGTGGCTGATTCATGTGAGAAACTGCAGAAGCTGGTGACTGAGTTTGGTAAAGTGTGTGGAAGAAGAAAGTTGAGAGTAAATGTGAATAAGAGCAAGGTTATTAGGTACAGTAGGGGTGAGGGTCAAGTCAATTGGGAGGTGAGTTTGAATGGAGAAAAACTGGAGGAAGTGAAGTGTTTTAGATATCTGGGAGTGGATCTGTCAGCGGATGGAACCATGGAAGCGGAAGTGGATCATAGGGTGGGGGAGGGGGCGAAAATTTTGGGAGCCTTGAAAAATGTGTGGAAGTCGAGAACATTATCTCGGAAAGCAAAAATGGGTATGTTTGAGGGAATAGTGGTTCCAACAATGTTGTATGGTTGCGAGGCGTGGGCTATGGATAGAGATGTGCGCAGGAGGATGGATGTGCTGGAAATGAGATGTTTGAGGACAATGTGTGGTGTGAGGTGGTTTGATCGAGTAAGTAACGTAAGGGTAAGAGAGATGTGTGGAAATAAAAAGAGCGTGGTTGAGAGAGCAGAAGAGGGTGTTTTGAAATGGTTTGGGCACATGGAGAGAATGAGTGAGGAGAGATTGACCAAGAGGATATATGTGTCGGAGGTGGAGGGAACGAGGAGAAGAGGGAGACCAAATTGGAGGTGGAAAGATGGAGTGAAAAAGATTTTGTGTGATCGGGGCCTGAACATGCAGGAGGGTGAAAGGAGGGCAAGAAATAGAGTGAATTGGTGTCATGTGGTATACAGGGGTTGACGTGCTGTCAGTGGATTGAAGCAAGGCATGTGAAGCGTCTGGGGTAAACCATGGAAAGCTGTGTAGGTATGTATATTTGCGTGTGTGGACGTGTGTATGTACATGTGTATGGGGGGGGGGGTTGGGCCATTTCTTTCGTCTGTTTCCTTGCGCTACCTCGCAAACGCGGGAGACAGCGACAAAGTATAAAAAAAAAAAAAAAAAAAAAAAAAAATATATATATATATATATATATATATCCCTGGGGATAGGGGAGAAAGAATACTTCGCACGCATTCCTCACATGTCGTAGAAGGCGACTAAAGGGGATGGAAGCGGGGTGCTAAAAGCCCTCCCCTCATTGTACTTTATCTTTATAAAAGGGGAAACAGAATAAGGAGTCACGCATGGAGTGCTCATCCTTCTCGAAGGCTCAGATTGGGATGTCTAAATATGTGTGGATGTAATCAAGATGAGAGTAAAGGAGAGATAGGTAGTATGTTTGAGGAAAGGAACCTGGATGTTCTGGCTCTGAGTGAAACGAAGCTCAAGGGGAAAGGGGAAGAGTGGTTTGGGAATATTTTGGGAATAAAGTCAGGGGTTGGTGAGAGGACAAATGCAAGGGAAGACATAGCACTATTCCTGAAACACGAGTGGTGGGAGTATGTGATAGAATGTAAGAAAGTAGACTTTAGATTGATATGGGTAAAACTGAAAGTGGATGGAGAGAGATGGGTGATTATTGGTGCACATGCACCTGGGCATGAGAAGAAAGATCATGAGAGGCAAATGCTTTGGGAGCAGCTGTGTGAGTGTGTTAGTAGTTTTGATGCATGAAACCGGGTTATAGTGATGGGTGATTTGAATGCAAAGGTGAGTAATGTGGCAGTTGAGGGAATAATTGGTGTACATGGGGTGTTCAGTGTTGTAAGTGGAAATGGTGAAGAACTTGTAGATTTGTGTGCTGAAAAAGGACTGGTGATTGGGAATACCTGGCTTAAAAAGAGAGATATACATAAGTATACGTATGTAAGTAGGAGAGATGGCCAGAGAGTGTTATTGGATTACGTGTTAATTGATAGGCACGCGAAAGAGAGACTTTTGGATGTAAATGTGCTGAGAGGTGCAACTGGAGGGATGTCTGATCATTATCTTGTGGAGGCAAAGATTTGTAGAGGTTTTCAGAAAAGAAGAGAGAATGTTGGGGTGAAGAGAGTGGTGAGAGTAAGTGAGCTTGGGAAGGAGACTTGTGTGAGGAAGTACCAGGAGAGCCTGAGCACAGAATGGAAAAAGGTGAGAACAAAGGACTAATGGGAGTGGGGGAGGAATGGGATGTATGTAGGGAAGCAGTGATGGCTTGTGCAAAAGATGCTTGTGGCATGAGAAGCATGGGAGGTGGGCAGCTTAGAAAGGGTAGTGAATGGTGGGATGAAGAAGTAAGATTATTAGTGAAAGAGAAGAGAGAGGCATTTGCAGGGAAATAATAGAAATGACTGGGAGATGTATAAAAGAAAGAGGCAGAAGGTCAAGAGAAAGGTGCAAGAGGTGAAAAAGAGGGCAGATGAGAGTGGGGTGAGAGAGTATCATTAAATTTAAGGGAGAATAAAAAGATGTTTTGGAAAGAGGTAAATAAAGTGCATAAGACAAGAGAACAAAGTAACATTAGTGAAGGGGGCTAATGGGGAGGTGATAGCAAGTAGTGGTGATGTGAGAAGGAGATGGAGTGAGTATTTTGAAGGTTTGTTGAATGTGTTTGATGATAGAGTGGCAGATATAGAGTGTTATGGTCGAGGTGGTGTGTGAAGTGAGAGGGTTAGGGAGAATGATTTGGTAAACAGAGAAGAGGTAGTAAAAGCTTTGCGGAAGATGAAAACTGGCAAGGCAGCGGTTTGGATGGTATTGCAGTGGAATTTATTAAAAAAGGTGACTTGTTGTTGAGTGGTGGGTAAGGTTATTCAATGTATGTATGACTCATGGTTAGGTGCCTGAGGATTGGCAGAATGCTTGCATAGTGCCATTGTACAAAGGCAAAGGGAATAAAGGTAAGTGCTCAAATTACAGAGGTATAATTTTGTTGAGTATTCCTGGGAAATGATATGGGAGGATATTGATTGAGAGGGTGAAGGCATGTACAGAGCATCAATCTGGTTGGTAAGGTTATTCAGTGTATGTACGACTCATGGTGAGGTGCCTGAGGATTGGCAGATTGCTTGCAAAGTGCCATTGTACAAAGGCAAAGGGGATAAAGGTGAGTGCTCAAATTACAGAGGTATGAGTTTGTTGAGTATTCCTGGGAAATGATATGGGAGGATATCGATTGAGAGGGTGAAGGCATGTACAGAGCATCAGAATGGGGAAGAGTAGTGTGGTTTCAGAAGTGGTAGAGGATGTGTGGATCAGGTATTTGCTTTGAAGAATGTATGTGAGAAATACCTAGAGAAGCAAATGGATTTGTATGTAGCATTTATGGATCTGGAGAAGGAATATGATATGAGTTGATAGAGATGCTCTGCAGAAGGTATTAACAATATATGGTGTGGGAGGCAAGTTGTTAGAAGCAGTGAAAAGTTTTTATCGAGGATGTAAGGCATGTGTACGAGTAGGAAGAGAGGAAAGTGATTGGTTCTCAGTGAATGTCAGTTTGCGGCAAGGGTGCGTGATGTCTCCATGGTTGTTTAATTTGTTTATGGATGGGATTGTTAGGGAGGTGAATGCAAGAGTTTTGGAGAAAGGGGTAAGTATGCAGTCTGTTGTGGATGAGAGAGCTTGGGAAGTGAGTCAGTTGATGTTCACTGATGATACAGCACTGGTGGCTGATTTGGGTGAGAAACTACAGAAGTTGGTGACTGAGTTTGGTAAAGTGTGTGGAAGAAGAAAGGTGAGAGTAAATGTGAATAAGAACAAGGTTATTAGGTACAGTAGGGTTGAGGGACAAGTCAATTGGGAGGCAAGTTTGAATGGAGAAAGGCTGGAAGTGAAGTGTTTTAGATATCTGGGAGTGGATCTGGCAGCGGATGGAACCATGGAAGTGGAAGTGAGTCATAGGGTGGGGGAGGGGGTGAAAGTTCTGGGAGCACTGAAAAATGTGTGGAAGGCGAGAATGTCATCTCGGAAAGCAAAAATGAGTATGTTTGAAGGAATAGTGGTTCCAACAATGTTATATGGTTGCGAGGCATGGGCTATAGATAAAGCTGTGAGGAGGAGGGTGGATGTGCTTAGGATGAGATGTTTGAGGACAATATGTGGTGTGAGGTGGTTTGATCGAGTAAATAATGAAAGGGTAAGAGATATGTGTAGTAATAGAAAGAGTGTGGTTGAGAGAGCAGAAGAGGTTGTTTTGAAATGGTTTGTTTACATGGTGACAATGAGTGAGGAAAGATTGACTAAGAGGATATATGTGTCAGAGGTGGAGGGAACGAGGAGAAGTGGGAGACCAAATTGGAGGTTGAAAGATGGAGTGAAATAGATTTTGAGTGATTGGGGCCTGAACATGCATGAGGGTGAAAGGCGTGCAAGAAATAGAGTGAATTGGAACAATGTGGCGTACCGGGGTCGACCTGCTGTCACTGGATTGAACCAGGGCATTTTTAAACATCTAGGGTAAACCATGGACAGTTTTGTGGGGCCTAGATGTGGAAAGTAAGCTGTGGTTTCAATGAATTGCACATGACAGCTAGAGACCAAGTGTGAACATATTTGGCATTTGTTGTCTTTTCCTAACGCTACCTTGCACGTGCGCGGGAGGAGGGGGGTGGCAACGGGAATGGATGAAGGCAGTAAGTATGAATACATACATGTGTATATATGTATATGTCTGTGTATGTATATGTATGTATCCGTTGAAATTTATAGGTATGTATATGTGGGTGTGTGTGGGCGTTTATGTATATACATGTGTATATGGATGGGTTGGGCCATTCCTTTGTCTGTTTCCTTGCGCTACCTCGCTAACGCAGAAGACAGTGACACAATATAACGGATAAATGAAATATATATGTATTTTTTTTCTATTATATGTAATAGCTGGAAATTGCTGGAAAATAGTGCAAATGACTGTGAGATATATACAAGAAAGAGGCAGGAGGTCAAGAGAAAGGTGTAAGAGATGATAAAGAGGGCATTAAGACTTGAGGTGAGAGAGTATCTTTATATTTTAGGGAGAATAAAAAGATGTTTTGGAAGGAGGTAAATATAGTGCGTAAGACATGAGAACAAATGGGAACATCGGTGAAGGGGGCTGATGGGAAGGTAATAACAAGTATTAGTGAAGTGAGAAGGAGATGGAATGAGTATATTGAAGGTTTGTTGAATGTGTTTGATGATAGAGTGGCAGATATAGGGAGTTTTGGTTGAGGTGGTGTGAGAAGTGAGGGGGTCAGGGAGAATGGTTTAGTAAACAGGAAAGAGATAGTGAAAGCTTTACGGAAGATGAAAGCCGGCAAGGCAGCGGGTTTGGAAGGTATTGTAATGGAATTTATTAAAAAAAGGGTGACTGTGTTGTTGACTGGTTCATAGGGATATTTAATGTGTGCATGGTTCATGGTGAAGTGCTTGAGAATTGGCATACTGCATGCATAGTGCCATTGTACAAAGGCAAAGAGGATAAAGGTGAGTGTTCAAATTACAGAGGTATAAGTTTGTTGAGTATTCCTGGGAAATTGTATGGGAGAGTATTGATTGAGAGGGTGAATGCATGTACAGAGCATCAGATTGGGGAAGAGCAGTGTGGTTTCAGAAGTGGTAGAGGATGTGTGGATCAGATGTTTGCTTTGAAGAATGTATGTGAGAAATACTTAGAAAAACAGATGGATTTGTATGAAGCATTCATGGATCTGGAGAAGGCATATGATAGAGTTAATAGAGGTGAGAGGTAAGTCACTAGAAGCAGTGAAAAGTTTTTATCGAGAGTGTAAGGCTTGTGTACGAGTAGGAAGAGAGGAAAGTGATTGGTTCCCAGTGAATGTCAGTTTGCGGCAGCGGTGCCTGATGTCTCCATAGTTGTTTAATCTTTATAAATGGGGTTGTTAGGGAGGTGAATGCAAGAGTTTTGGAGAGGGGCAAGTATGCAGTCTTGTGGATGAGAGGGCTTGGGAAGTGAGTCAGTTGTTGTTTGCTGATGATACAGCACTGGTGGCTGATTCGGGTGAAAAACTGCAGAAGCTTGTGACTGAGTTTGGTAAAGTGTGTGAAAGAAGAAAGCTGAGAGTAAATGTGAATAAGAGCAAGATAATTAGGTTCAGGAGGGTTGAGGGACGAGTAAATTGGGAGGTAAGTTTGAATGGAGAAAAACTGGAGGAAGTGAAGTGTTTTAGACATCTGGGAGTGGATTTGGCAGTGGATGGAAAACCATGAAAGCAGAAGTGAGTCACAGGGTGGGGGAGGGGGTTGAAGGTTCTGGGAGCGTTGAAGAATGTATGGAAGGTGAGAATGTTCTTGAAGAGCAAAAATGGGTATGTTTGAAGGAAAAGTGGTTCTAACAATGTTATATGGTTGTGAGGCATGGGCTATAGATAGGGTTGTGCGGAGGAGGGTGGACGAGATGCTTGAGGAGAATATGTGGTGTGAGGTGGTTTGATCGTGTAAGTAATGAAAGGGTAAGAGAGATGTGTGGTAATAAAAAGAGTGTGGTTGAGAGAGCAGAAGAGGGTGTATTGAAATGGTTTGGTCACATAGAGAGAATGATTGAGGAAAGATTGACAAAGAGAATATATGTGTCAGAGGTGGAGGGAACGAGGAGAAGTGGGAGACCAAATTGGAGGCGGAAGGATGGAGTGAAAAAGATTTTGAGCGATCAGGGCCTGAAAATACAGGAGGGTGAAAGGTGTGCAAGGAATAGAGTGGATTGGAATGATTTGGTATACCGGGGTCAATGTGCTGTAAGTGGATTGAACCAGGGCATGTGAAGCATCTGGGGTAAACCATGGAAAGTTTTGTGGGGCCTGGATGTGGAAAGGGAGCTGTGGTTTCGGTGCATTACCCGTGATAGCTAGAGACTGAGTGTGAACGAATGTGGCCTTTGATGTCTTTTCCTAGCGCTACCTTGCGCGCACACGAGGGACGGGTGTTGTTATTTCATGTGTGCCGGGATGGCAGCGGGAATGGATGAAAGCAGCAAGTGAGGATTTTCCCTCCAAGGCTCAGCTCTCTGTTCTTGATGCTACCTCGGTAATGTGTGAAATGGTGAATATATATGAAAAAAATAAAGAATGTTTTATACATATTTGCCATTTCCCACATCATCAAGGTAGTGTGAAGAACAGATGTCTCAACCCTTGAGGGAAAAATCTTCACTTGGCTTCCTTTTCTGTTCTTTCTTTTGGAAAAGAAAAATTGGAGGGGAGGATTTCTAGCCCGCCACTCCTACCCCTTTAATTCACCTTCTACGATATGCAGGGAATATGTGGGAAGTGTTCTTTCTCCCCTATCCCTAAGAATATATAAGTAATTTTTTGAGAAAAAGATGTTTAGAATTAGAAGAAAATGTATAGATTTGAATTTATTGAATATTGCCACTTTGAGGGTTAGTATTAAATATCAAGAATAACCACAGTCATTGGGTTAAAGCGGTATTTATGAATAAGAATGTTTAATATGTCTTCTGAGTGGTCCCACTGATAAGAAAAGAAGAGAGTTATACTTTTTTGGATTGGATGGGAGAGAGTTCCAGTTTTTAGATTGAACTGCTTTTCCCCAGAGCTTGCCAAGACAAATGAGGCTTGGTTGCATTCATCTCTCTTGATACACAATTGTATATGCATTCCCCAGGGTGCAAAAAAAGAAATTATTTTTTCTTCAGTTCATGAAAAGGTGCACAAAATATATAATTACCTTTTTTCCTTGGAATTAAAACAATTGTCCTTATTTTTGGAAAGACATACTTACCGGACTGGCCAGTCATAAGAAATTTCCTCTTTTTTATGAGATTTGATTCAGAAAAACTTTTCTGAATCATTATTTTTGGTATGAATTATGTGTTAAACATTCCTGGATAAACACTGTATTTAACAGATTAACTAATCTTAAATACATGTGGCATAGCCAGATATGGGCATTATGTGCAGTAGTTCCAGAGGAAAGAATACAAAGGAACTCAAAAATTAAAAGACCACTGGGTCCTTTTGAGGTTCTTTGTGATCATGGAGGATATTAGAAACTCATAGATTAGTTTGATGAAAAGAATAGCATACAGATAATTCAAAGTTAAAAACCTGCAAACTGTTCATGTGACTTGAGGAGGCACAAATAATGTCAGTCATGGACTTGAAGCAAAGTATTTATCAAGTCTTTTCTTAAACATATTTCTAGTACTGCTCTCAACCAATCTCACTGGTAAATCATTCCATGTGTTATCAGTCCTGTTGAAGATAAAATACTCCGCCTCTTATTCTACTTGTGTAGTGTAAAGAATGTCTTACTTATAAATTTAGAGAACTAGGATAATGTCGTTTGGGTCATTGATCTTCTGTAAGCATATTGTGTCTTGTTAAAAAGCTAAATTTTCCTACTAATCTTATTTTGATATTTCATTTGCATGTCTACACTGAAGTTGATGGTTTTTACAGGAATCCAGAAAGACCTGGCTGACTTAGCAAGCAGTAATGATGCAGAGAGTGAAAGTGAACTTCGAGAAAGGACACCTGACACAGAAGACTCTGGTGCGCAGTCTCTGCCAGCTACTCAGGCCCTCACTTCTGCACACTCCACCTTCAGAGCAGATCCACCTCAGCTTCAGTCATTCAGGTTAGCAAGAATGATTTTGGTGCTAAAGAAAATTTTTAAGTCAGAGTTTGTCTATCTATATCTTTGATGGCCATTCCCACTGGGAACTCCCATCAAGGGATGGCCACTGCTAGAGTCTCCACTTATCCCTGTCATTATGTGCCTCCCTTGCATACACCATTTCTTTTCCTTCAGTGGTCTGCCATTCTGTTTCCCCATGTCAAAGGTGGTCTTCCTTTCTTTCCAACTCCCTTTACCCCTTTAATCGCACTGTCATATGATCTCCTTGTAAACTACCTGTCTTACATTATTTCTACCTGCACACCTCAAAGTATTATGTTACACCCACTCTACCCCTCCACAGTTCATTCTCTTGATGTTCCTTGCCATACCAAATCTCTCATGCACCCTTTCATTTCTTTCTTCACTCCATCTTATCACACCAAATGCTTCTCTCATATAGCTTATTTCCATAGCCTGGATTTGTGACCTCTGTACTTCATCCCAAGTACATGTTTTGGCTGCGTAGATTGGGGTTGGGAGGACTATACTGTCCCCTAATTCTCTCTTCATTTCCATACTTACACGTTTATCTTTAATTATTCTAGTAAGGGACCCAGTGACTATTCTACAATCTGCTGCTCTCTTTCTCTTATTTCCCCTTCAGTATCATTAAACTTATCCAGGATAGCTCCCAAATACTTGAATTCTATCACCTCTTCCAGTCTTTTTTACCCCCTATTATAAAACACAGTTAAGTACACTTTGTCTCAATGTGTACGGCTCTGCAAAATCTATACATCTTTCACTCTATAAGGCTTTGCAAAATCTAAACTTACATTCTAAAATAATATCAGTCATTGCTGAAATTATAGGTCCATTATATGTACTATAATTGGCAATCAGTTCTCTTTAAATTGATTGTTTAGTTGCATTAGAATGTTATATTTTTAACCATACTTGACTTCAAGATACAGAGACATTAGCTTCCTCAGTCTGTTATTTTAAGAATCTGGACAAACTAACTACCTCTTGTAAGCCAGAGCAACCAATTCAGAATTGGTCACATCCTATGTAAAGGAAACACCTCCCACATTCAAGTAGCAAGTAATTGTCTGAATTGAAGAGACCGGTCAGATAACGAAGATATATTTCAGAAAAAAGTTGCTCATTGGGCATTTTCTTCTGCATTTTTTGATGCTTGTGTACAGAGATACTAAGAGATATTGAGTATGAAAAGGTCTAAGGACAGTGAGTGAAACTAGGGAAGTGGACAAAGAATGGAAGGTATTAGGGAAGCATTATTTTCATATGCAATTTAAGTGTGTAGTGTGAAAATAGTAGGGAATTGTGCAAGAGAAATGGCAGGAGGTAAAGGGGAAGCTGCAGGGGCTGAAAAGGGGGGCAAATTAGAGATGGGGGTGAGGGGCAGACTTCAGAGAAACTAAGAAAGTGTTTTAGAAGGAAGTGAATGGTGTGAGGAAAACAACAGGACAAATGGGAGCTTCAGTGAAGGGAGCAGATGAAATTCACAACTGGTGAGGAAGAGTTAAAGAGATGGAGTGAGTGTCTAAAAGACTGATGAATGGATAGATGTGGGCAGTTGTGGATTGTTCAGAATATGGAATTTTTTGGAGCAAAAGAGTCATGGCAAATGGTTTAATGAAGAGAACAAGTGTTGAAAGCTTTTCATATGACAAAGTATGACAAATTGGCTGAAGTGGGTGGGATTGCAGTTAAGAAATGGCATGACAGCAATGTTGATTGTTTGATCAGAATTTTCAGTGTATGCATGATTTAAAGTGAGGTGCTGAAGGTTAGGAAGATTGCCTATATAGTGGTAGCATGTAAAGGCAAGGGAGACAAAACCTAAAGCTCAATTTACAGAGAAAAACTTGTGTTTAGTCTACCTACTAACTTGTATAAGAGAGTGGTGATTTAGAGGATAGTGTTCACAGAGGATTAGACTTGGGAGAAGTACTGTGGCTTCAGGAGTGGCAGAGGATGTGTGGACCTGGTGTTTTTCTTGAAGAATTTGTGTGAAAAACACAGAGAAAAAGAGGGATTTGTTTATGGCATCTCTGGATGTGGAGAAGGTTTGTGATAGGATTAGTAAAAATGCTTTGTGAAAAGTATTACATTACACCCACTCTACCTTTCCACAATTCATTGTCCTATACAAATATAGGAGGAAAGATACAGGAGGGAAGGAGTCTTTATTAAGAGAGTAAGGTCTTATAAGGAATGATAGTACAGTAAACCCTTGATTTAACAGACCAGGCAAATAATAATACATTAATTAAAGATGATTCTAAAATTTCTTTAAAAAATCTCAAATACCGCACCATGTGAATTTGATATCACACTTGTTTTTTTGGAAGCATTGGGAATACTCACTTTGCTTCAGTCTGTCTGCCTCAAGCTGTCATGCAGTCAGGTTGTATACAGAGAATTGTGAATTTATTTAGTAAGTAATTTTGCAATGCTTACAGTTCAAAATGTCATCAAGTGATAGAGGAGTTAAAAGAAAACTGAACTGTATATTGTATAAAAAAAAAATGACCCATAGGTTACGTTTGATTTAGTTGACATTTGGCATAAACAGACATCCCCTCCCCCTATTAACCCGTAAAATCGAGGGTTGACTATATAAACGGGGGGTTTGGTATTATACTGAGTATGATTAAAAGAGGCATGCAAGGAACAGAGTAAATTGGAACAGAGTGGTATACTGGGGTTGATGTGCTGTCAATGAAATGAACCAGGGCTTGTGAAACATTTGGGGTAAACGTGGAAAGTTCTGTGAAGCCTGGATGTGGATAGGGAGCTGTGGTTTCAGTGCATTGCACATGACTGCTAGAGTCTGAATGTGAGCGAATGTGGTCTTTTTTTTTGTCTGTTTTCCCTAGAGCTACCTCGCTGATGCATAGGTTGGCGATGCTGTTTCCTTGTGGGGTGGGGTGGTGCTGGAAATGGATGAAGGTAAGCGAGTATGAATATGTTCTTGTGTATATATGTATATGTCTGTGTATTGCTATGAGTCCATGGGGAAATGAAACTCGATAAGTTCCCAGGTGCACTTTCGTGTAATAATCACATCGTTAGGGAAGATACAAGAAAGAAATATAAGTCAGTTGATATACACTGAAGATTATTACTAGGATGCCATTTGGTAAACAAGTCACTTTTCACTGCTTCTGGCAGCTTACTTCTCACGCCTTATACTCTTGAAATCTTCACACACAAAAGCTTACTTCCCACACCTTATACTCTTAAAATCTTCCACAAAGCATCTCAATCAATCCTATCATATGCCTTCTCCACATCCATAAATGCTACATACAAATCCATCTGTTTTTCAAAGTATTTCTCACATACATTCTTCAAAGCAAACACTTGATCCACACATCCTCTACCACTTCTGAAACCACACTGCTCTTCTCCAATCTGATGCTCTGTACATGCCTTTACCCTATCAGTCAATACCCTCCCATATAATTTCCCAGGAATACTCAACAAACTTATGCCTCTGTAGTTTGAACACTAACCTTTATTTCATTTGCTTTTGTACAATGGCATTATGCATGCATTCTGCCAATCCTCAGGCACTTCACCATGATCCATACATACATTGAATATCCTTACCAACCAGTCAACAATGCATTCACCCCCTTTTCAAATGAATTCCACTGTAATACCATCCAAACGTGTCGCCTTGCCGGCTTTCTTCATCTGCAAAGCTTTCACTACCTCTTCTCTGTTTACCAAACTATTCTCCCTGACCCTCTTACTTTGCACACCACCCTGACCAAAGTATATTGGATACAGTTTTAGGGGAAACTGTTCTAGCTCTTTATTTATCATGTTGCCAAACTCCTCCACTATCTCGCAATAACATAAAGAGAAAATTAAGCATGGTTGTTTCATGATTATTTTTATATACATGAGGTTAGTTTGGACACTTTTCATGTCGGTATTCCTCCTTACATAGTCCTGCAAAAATCACCAACTCACATTTCTCCTGTTACTCTTCTTCACGTTCTTTACAAATTTCACAAGCAAATCCTAAGTGTTCACCTTATCACTTGGGTCATCCAACATTCTGCATATTCTCCACTAGGTTGCTATGAGCACAAGACCCACAGGTTAACATTCATGTACTTATAATGATGGTTTATCAAAATTACTGAGAGTAAAAATTTTTGCTGCAGACTCCTTATGCTGGAAGATACTTCTTTTGGTTGTAATAACTTACCTGGGTATTTAACCCCCTTTATTTCTAACTGCTGTAAATTTTTTGCATTCCCACAGCCCAAGGTTTTTCAGAAATCATAAAAAAATTTAAAAGTGACATTAATTTAAAAGATAAGGGAAACAAAACTTGCTTAATGCTTAAATCCATTTAAGATTCCTTACTGGTATGATAGTCTGTTGCCCTGTTTCTTCCATGTAACTGTTATCACAGGGCCCAAAAAACATGATCATCATTATTAACATCATCATTATCATCATCATCAAATCCTCATTTTATATCAAAAAATCATATTCTATCCCACCTGTGTATTTATATGTTTACAGGTGTCAGATGCACAGGTAACAATATTGTGGTTGCTTGGTGCACACAGTGCTAAATGTCTTTCCAGCCTGATGTATGTAGGGTGGATGACGGCAGTTAATTTTTTTAGTTTGAATTACTACTGCTGGTGACAAATGGTATCAATTTATAGCTCAAGGTTGTTTCAGGGTGTTTGAAACTGGGTGGAAATTAACACTATGTATCTCAGATACAAGTGGAGTACTGGATCCATGTGCACATGGTGTGTGTGTGTGTGTTTGTAGGACTGAAAAGGGTTAAACAGAGGTAGAAGAAGTTAGGACATGATGTTGACCACTGCATTCAAACTGGACATCATTTGAAGTCAGTTGCTGTTTAAAGGTTAAAATCTGTAGGGTTTTGCTGGGGCTTGTTGAGACTACTCATTTGAATAGACTTCACTTAGAGTTAGTTATTTATGTCTTTTCATAAAGACATCTTGAATTTTAACCTAAAATTGATAATTCATTTATATTACATTTTGGTGTATCTCTGTGGAATGACTCACTCAGTTGATCTTTGGCTCAGATTTGGAACTTGTGCTGGTCATGTATGTAATGCTGCCTGACTCTACTGCCAACAAGAGGGGTGGCTCAGACATCTTGAATTTTCACGTAAAATTGATAATTCATTAATATTAGATTTTGATGTATCTCTGTGGAATGACTCACTCAGTTGATCTTTGGCTCAGATTTGAAACTTGTGCTGGTCACATATGTAATGCTGCCTGACTCTACTGCCAACGAGAGGGATGGCTCAGACAGTAGTAGTACCGGCCTCTCCCATGACCTTTTCCCCCTCTGATGGAGCTCCCCCCCCCCCCCTCTCTCTCTCTCTCTCTCTCTCTCTCTCTCTCTCTCTCTCTCTCAGCTTCAGTCATAGACAAAAGTCCACATCATGACCATGCCTTTATTGAAATATAGAAAGTATTGTGAAAGGGAAAAAGAAGAGATAGGAAAATATTTACAAATTTTATAGGAAATGGAAGACCTGTCTTTTAAAAAGTGCCAGATCATAGCTATTGGGAAAGGCATGAGAGACTAGAGTTCCAAAGCTTCAATATGTATGTAAAGAAACAGTTATCAGAATGGCTCACTCTTGAGTTACCAATGCCCATATAGTAATTATGTGATGCAGCAGCTTGCCAAGGATTGCATAGTGTAGCTGGTGGTGGGGGAACACAAGGAGCCAGCTCTGAAGATCAAAAACCAAAGTAATACCTATATAAAGAGGGAAGGTAAACCATCAATGTGGTGTAGTGCAAGTGCATCAAGTTCTGAAGTTAGTGTGGTAAGTGCATTTATTGAGTTAAGAGGTGGAATTACAGAACCTTCAGATGAGAGAAGAAGGTTATGAGGAATTTTTGATAGGAAGATAGGTAGAAACCACGTCTTGGAGGCATTATGCTTAAACAGATTTCATCTACCCCAGTGAAATATCATGTCCAAGTCTTGAGTTTGTTGAGGAAGTTGTGTCAAGACGAGATGTAGATCAAGTGAGTGTGCTTGTTTATTTCATTATACCAGTATTTTTGGGTCTCTGTAGTAACCTCTCTTCTGTTGAATACAGTCTAAGTACTTCTCCTAATATTGTACTTCTCTCTTAGACCCATTTGTCTAATGATGTTCTCACTTGCCACTTTTCCATATCCAACTATTATCTCTACTCACAGTTGTGGTTCAGTGGTGATGTTAGTGCATATTCCAACATGAACACACCTCTTGCATGCCTCAAGGACCTTTACTCCTAACTTTGATATTTTCTGGCTCAAGGTCTGTCTTCCAGTACCACACCTTTCCTTTGTTTCATCTACTGCTCTTCTAATTCTATAATAAAAAAGAGTGTGGTTGAGAGAGCAGAAGAGGGTGTATTGAAATGGTTTGGTCACATGGAGAGAATGAGTGAGGAAAAATTGACAAAGAGGATATATGTGTCAGAGGTAGAGGGAACAAGGGAAAGTGGGAGACCAAATTGGAGGTGGAAGGATGGAGTGAAAAAGATTTTGAGTGATCGGGGCCTGAACATACAGGATGGTGAAAGGCATGCAAGGAATAGAATGAGTTGGAACGATGTGGTGTACCAGGTTTGACGTGCTGTCAATTGAATGAACCAGGGCATGTGAAGCATTTGGGGTAAACCATGGAAAGCTTTGTGGGGCCTGGATGTGGAAAGGTAGTTGTGGTTTCGGTGAATTACACAAGACAGCTAGAGACTGAGTGTGAACGAATGTGGCCTTTGTTGTCTTTTCATAGCATTGCCTTGCACCTCTCAGCACATTAACATCCAAAAGTCTCTCTTTCGCATACCTATGAATTAACACGTAATCCAGTAACGTTCTCTGGCCATCTCTCCTACTTACATACATATACTCATGAATATCTCTCTTTTTAAAACAGGTATTCCCAATCACCAGTCCTTTTTCAGCACATAAATCTACAAGCTCTTCACCATTACCATTTACAACGCTGAACACCCCATGTACACCAATTACTCCCTCAACTGCCACATTACTCACCTTTGCATTCAAATCAGCCATCACTATAACCCGGTCTCATGCATCAAAACACACTCACTCAGCTGCTCCCAAAACACTTGCCTCTCATGATCTTTCTTCTCATGCCCAGGTGCATATGCACCAATAATCACCCATCTCCCTCCATCCACTTTCAGTTTTACCCATATCAATCTAGAGTTTCCTTTCTTACACTCTTATCACATACTCCCACCACTCCTGTTTCAGGAGTAGTGCTACTCCTTCCCCTGCTCTTGTCCTCTCACTAACCCCTGACTTTACTCCCAAGACATTCCCAAACCGCTCTTCCTCTTTACCCTTGAGCTTCGTTTCACTCAGAGCCAAAACGTCCAGGTTCCTTTCCTAAAACATACTACCTATCTCTCCTTTTTTCTCATCTTGGTTACATCCACACACATTTAGACACCCCAATATGTATATATATATATATATATATATATATATATATATATATATATATATATATATATATATATATATTTTTTTTTTTCTTTTTTTTTTGCTTTGACGCTGTCTCCCGCGTTTGCGAGGTAGCGCAAGGAAACAGACGAAAGAAATGGCCCAACCCACCCCCATACACATGCCTTGATTCAATCCACTGACAGCACGTCAACCCCGGTATACCACATCGCTCCAATTCACTCTATTCTTTGCCCCCCTTTCACCCTCCTGCATGTTCAGGCCCCGATCACACAAAATCTTTTTCACTCCATCTTTCCACCTCCAATTTGGTCTCCCTCTTCTCCTCGTTCCCTCCACCTCCGACACATATATCCTCTTGGTCAATCTTTCCTCACTCATTCTCTCCATGTGACCAAACCATTTCAAAACACCCTCTTCTGCTCTCTCAACCACGCTCTTTTTATTTCCACACATCTCTCTTACCCTTACGTTACTTACTCGATCAAACCACCTCACACCACACATTGTCCTCAAACATCTCATTTCAAGCACATCCATCCTCCTGCGCACAACTCTATCCATAGTCCACGCCTCGCAACCATACAACATTGTTGGAACCACTATTCCTTCAAACATACCCATTTTTGCTTTCCGAGATAATGTTCTCGACTTCCACACATTCTTCAAGGCTCCCAGAATTTTCGCCCCCTCCCCCACCCTATGATCCACTTCCGCTTCCATGGTTCCATCCGCTGCCAGATCCACTCCCAGATATCTAAAACACTTCACTTCCTCCAGTTTTTCTCCATTCAAACTCACCTCCCAATTGAATTGACCCTCAACCCTACTGTACCTAATAACCTTGCTCTTATTCACATTTACTCTTAACTTTCTTCTTTCATACACTTTACCAAACTCAGTCACCAGCTTCTGCAGTTTCTCACATGAATCAGCCACCAGCGCTGTATCATCAGCGAACAACAACTGACTCACTTCCCAAGCTCTCTCATCCCCAACAGACTTCATACTTGCCCCTCTTTCCAAAACTCTTGCATTCACCTCCCTAACAACCCCATCCATAAACAAATTAAACAACCATGGAGACATCACACACCCCTGCCGCAAACCTACATTCACTGAGAACCAATCACTTTCCTCTCTTCCTACACGTACACATGCCTTACATCCTCGATAAAAACTTTTCACTGCTTCTAACAACTTGCCTCCCACACCATATATTCTTAATACCTTCCACAGAGCATCTCTATCAACTCTATCATATGCCTTCTCCAGATCCATAAATGCTACATACAAATCCATTTGCTTTTCTAAGTATTTCTCACATACATTCTTCAAAGCAAACACCTGATCCACACATCCTCTACCACTTCTGAAACCACACTGCTCTTCCCCAATCTGATGCTCTGTACATGCCTTCACCCTCTCAATCAATACTCTCCCATATAATTTGCCAGGAATACTCAACAAACTTATACCTCTGTAATTTGAGCACTCACTCTTATCTGTGTCTTGTTTTTTTTCACTCCCAACATCATTAGTGTTAAGAGGATAACTACTTTGAGCATCAGCTTCAACTTTCCCATGAGAGGCAGCAAAGGGGTGCTGGTAAATGGTGTAGATGTGTCTGAAATAAGAAACCAAGCTGTCCTGACTTCTGCTGGTTCCTCTGTTATTAGAGGTAGAAAGACATTTGTCAATGCATTCACAGCTGATCACCTTAATGCTGTGTTGGTGGGTGGCGTGACGGTATGTGACTTGGTAGTTGTGAGCAGAGATGATATCATAGCAGACAACCTTGTTTACACAGCCCCCATCTTCATATTTGGTGATGTTTTGGTGTCCGGACTAGTGGATGGCCAAGATGTGGATCACCTGTTTTCTACCAGGGTCACACTGGATGGAATACAAACATTATCTGCATCTTACATATTTGAAGCAATCAGAGTAGAGGAAAGTGAACTGACGTGAGTCAGAGGATCATCTCGTCCCCATCACATCATTCAGAGCGATACCAGTTTGCATCAGCCTTCACTCCTGCCTGCAGTAGCATGCTTTCTGACATGTTTCATGAGCTCCTCTTCACCAACGGAACTACCTTGGCCCACCAGTGATGCTATTACGTTTGTGAATCAAGAACCATTGCAACACAAACCTCGCCAGGTGGTAGAGTGTCCCGCAGTGTATCGAGACAGACTTCCCCAGAACTTTTTTTAAAGGGGAAGTAAATGTTTATAGTTGTGTTACTGGAGTGATAGTTTTCATACATGGTGCTTTGACAAGAAAATAGTGAAATTGGAAAAAATGTAGCTTAGACATTGAAGCTTATTGATACAGTGGTTAAATTGATGAGAACTACTATTGACGTTTGTGTAAATAAATTAAACATTTCCTTTCCATAGCCAGAGGTTGAACCATTATTTGACATTCATTTTTTCATTTCATTTCAAGCTAGAAGTTTCAGTTTTCTAAATTGTTTCTTACATTTTTCACATGTATATATATGTATGTGTGTGTGTGTGTGTATATGTGCGTGTGTGTGTGTATGTGTGTGTATGTGTATATATATATGTATATTATCCCTGGGGATAGGGGTGAAAGAATACTTCCCACGCATTCCTCGCATGTCGTAGAAAGCGACTAGAGGGGACGGGAGCGGGGGGCCAGAAATCCTCCCCTCCTTGTATTTTTTTTAACTTTCTAAAATGGGAAACAGAAGATATATATATATATATATATATATATATATATATATATATATATATATATATATATATATATATATACATTGTGTATGGGGGTGGGTTGGGCCATTTCTTTCGTCTGTTTCCTTGCGCTACCTCGCAAACGTGGGAGACAGCAGCAAAAAAAAAAAAAAAAAAAAAAAATATATATATATATATATATATATATATATACATATATATATATATATTTTTTTTTAAATATATATATATATATATATATATATATATATTTTTTTTTTTTTTTTTTTTTTTTTTTTTTTTTGCTGCTGTCTCCCGCGTTTGCGAGGTAGCGCAAGGAAACAGACAAAAGAAATGGCCCAACCCACCCCCATACACAATGTATACACACACACACGTCCACACACGCAAATATACATACCTATACATCTCAGTGTACACATATATATACATACACAGACACATACATATATACCCATGCACACAATACACACTGTCTGCCCCCATTCACTCCCATCGCCACACATGGAATACCATCCCCCTCCCCCCTCATGTGTGCGAGGTAGCACTAGGAAAAGACAACAAAGGCCCCATTCGTTCACCCTCAGTCTCTAGCTGCCACGCAATAATGCCCGAAACCACAGCTCCCTTTCCACATCCAGGCCCCACACAACTTTCCATGGTTTACCCCAGACGGTTCACATGCCCTGATTTAATCCACTGACAGCAAGTCAACCCCGGTATACCACATCGATGCAATTCACTCTATTCCTTGCCCTCCTTTCACCCTCCTGCATGTTCAGGCCCCGATCACACAAAATCTTTTTCACTCCATCTTTCCACCTCCAATTTGGTCTCCCACTTCTCCTCGTTCCCTCCACCTCCGACACATATATCCTCTTGGTCAATCTTTCCTCACTCATTCCCTCCATGTGCCCAAACCATTTCAAAACACCCTCTTCTGCTCTCTCAACCATGCTCTTTTTATTTCCACACACCTCTCTTACCCTTACATTACTTACTCGATCAAACCACCTCACACCACACATTGTCCTCAAACATCTCATTTCCAGCACATCCACCCTCCTGCGCACAAATTGTACTTTGGATATGGGGGGGGGGGATAGTGAAAGAAGTGAGGGTATTTAAGTATCTGGGAGCTGTCTTGGTTAAGTGTGGTGATATGGAAAGAGAGATAAGGGAGAGTGGGAATACAGGGTAGAAGAGTCATTGGGTCCCTTAATAGAATAATGAAGGATAGAGGTGTTAGTATGGAAGTGAAGAGAGGATTAAGGGACTGCATAGTCCTCCCAACCTTGGCCTATGCAGCTGAAACATGGACCTGGAATGAAGTACAGAGGTCAAGAATCCAGGCTGTGGAAATGACCTATTTTGAGAAGGGCATGTGGTGTGACTAGATGGAATGAAGAAAGAACTGAAAGGGTGTATGAGAGATGTGGTATGACAAGGAATGCAAAGGGAGTGAAATGTGGAGTGGTAGAATGGGTGAAACATAACACTTTGAGGTGGTTTGGGCATGTGGAAAGAATGCAAGATGGATTTTACAAGGAGAGTGTGTGATAGTACAATTATGATTGTACAATTAAAGGGGTTGGTGTGCATGGAAGACCACCTGTGACATGGTCAAATAGGATGGAGGAATACTAAAGGGAGAGAAATAGAGGAAGAATGCTTGGAATGGTGTATGCGAGAGAGGCATGTAAGGACAGGGATAAGTGGAGACTCCTTTGCCGTGGCCACCCCTTGATGGGAGTTACCAGAGGGATCTTAGTAATGTCTGGTCATCATTCTGAGAGATTTTGGAGAATCCTATGTAGTTCTCCATGATATACCCAAAATTTTTGACAGGGTGTGACACTGGGGTCTCAGTTTTAAGCCCCCTCTTTTGGCTTCTCTCCCTCACTTTGTTGCCTTGTATCTGTCTCTATGGTAGTTGATGGATCAGTCCCTCAAGATTCTGCCCTGTTCCTTAATGTTTTTTCTTTTTTACTGACAATTTCCAATCATTCTTGAATAACTAAATGCACTAACGTTCTGATGACTCAATGCTGCATTCCTCCATATCCTTTAATTCTGCTTCATCTTCTTTCACTTGGCCTACATCTCGTCTTGATATGACTTCCTCAGTAAACTCAAACATGATATCTCAGTGGGGTTGGTAAAATCTGGTAATTTTTGTGCCTCAAGACCCAGATTTCATCCATCTCTCTATCAAAAACTCCTCAAAACTCTTCTGGCTCATTGAACGTACTTAATATTACTGTAACATCCACTCTCTTTTGGAAACCCCACATAAGGAAAATAGACAAATTCGCCTCTTTGAAACTGGGAGTCCTGTTTAGACATCAAAATTTCTTTTCTTCTGAACAGTTACTCTGTTTAAACAAAGGATTAATTCATCCTTAATGGAGCACTGCTCTCTCCTCTGGGATGGTTCTAGCTCTGCATCCTTACTTGACAGAGTTGAAGTGAAAGCAGTCAGACTTGTAAACTCCCCTAAGCTAACATCAAAATTTGACCTGCTTGCCCTATGCCACAATGTTGGTTTACTTTTCCTCTGCTATAGGTATTACTTTGATTTTGCTTCCATGAGCTGGGTGCTTGTGTGCCCTTACCACTAGCTGGACCATGCAATACTCTGCAAGCTGCTACATCATGTGATTACTGTATGGCCAGTGACAACTCAAGGATGGGCCATTTTGATGACTGTGTCCTTCAGTACACCTTGAAGCTTTGAAACTCTACCCTTTCATATCTTTTCCAATAGCTATGACCTGGCTCATTTTAAAAGCCAGGTTTTTCACTTCCTCCAAAATTCATAAATTCTTTCTCTTGTCTCCTTTTTCCCTTTCAGTAACCTCTCTCTATATTTCAATTAAGGCCTGGCCTTGATATGGAATTTTGTCTGACTAGCCTTTAAAAAGAAAAGAAAAATCAACTACATTTTGTTGGTCAACTTGTGTTTGATTATGCCCTTGTTCTTATGTCCATGTGTATGTCCTTGTTCATGTTCTGGACTTCAGGTTTCGATTTGTAGGTTTGATCACACTGAAATTCAATTTTACAAGATCACTTATTTTCATCATCTCTTCTTTTTCCCTTTCACTAACCTCTTTATATTTCAATTAAGGCCCAACCTTGATGTGGAATTTTGTTCTTGACTGGAGTCTCTAACATGAAAAGGAATATCTGAATTATATATTGTATGTCATCAGCTCATTTTTGAAAATACAGCATTCATGCATCTGTATCCCTGCCCCTATGTATGTCCAGAACTTTAGGTTTGATTTGTAGGTTTAATCATGTAGGAATTCAGTTTCATAAGATTACTCATTTAATAGATCATGCTAAGTTCGAAACTAGAAATGAATGAATCATATATTCATTGAAATTCTGGGTGTGTATTTTGTAGATTGAACTTTAATTTTTGATCATTTTCTTTGCTTAACTACAGATACACCACTGATTTTCTAGCAACTGATGGTTTGGCACCTCCTTTAGTTCAGACAAAATTACGTGAGGTAACTTGAAATTACCGCGGCCACCAGACAAGTTTACTAGGCGGCCACAGATGGCGTTGTGTGTAGGGCGTGCTTACTTACATTCTTTACACTGTACTTGTTGGTGGTGATACCGCAATTCTGTCAGATTCTTAGCTTATTTTGCTTAAATTTAACCCAAGCTATGGCTTCTAAGACATATGATAGTGTCATTTGTGGTGTCAAACATAAACACCAGTCCATATCGATCCAAGATAAGGTAAAACTGTTGAGAAAAATGGACCGTGGTGTTTCGGTGCATAAGCTGTGTGACATCTACAGTGTTGGTTCATCAACTGTTTATGATATAAAGAAGCAAAGGGAGAAAATATTGAAATTCTATGCAGACTGCGATTCCATTAAGCAAATGATGATTAGAAAAATTATGAAAGATGGTAAGAGTACTAAGCACGATCGACTGATAATGGAATGGTTTTGACAGTGTCGGAGTGATGGAGTGGACTTGTCAGGTAGCATGATAATGGACCAGGCTAAGTTTTTCCATAAAGAATTTAGATTACATCATGAGCTTGCCTGTAGTGAAGGATGGATTCAAAGCTTCAAGAAGCGTCATGGAATTTCCATGAATAAAGTGTGCGGAGAAAGCAGTCTGCAAACCACGAAGGAGCTGCTGAGTATGTGGATGAATTTGTGAAACTCATAGCTGATAAGTACCTCAGTCTAGAGCATTTATTTATTTAATTTACATTTGATATTTGTTTAATTCAAATTTCTAGCAGACCATAGTGTACTTTAGACACATGGGAGATGTATAATTAGTGGGTTAGAGGTGTGTTGATGAATTATTATTACATGATTATGGTTGGTCTGGCAATATGGTTAATTCGGCAAGGCTTTGGAACCAAGAGTGCTGGAAAACCGGTGGTGTACCTGTATTTGGATTTAGATCACCTCGGGTTAGATTTTTATTGAAAGGTATTCCAAAGTGAAGGTGTTATCCACCTTCAATGATATTCTAATGAGGCATTGTTTTAGTTCATGTTGCTTGGTCCTCCATACTAGAAGACAGCTAATGCCTGAAATACTTTGGAAGTTAATGCATGCACCTCCCCTCTTCAAATGTAAGAATGATGAATATGAAGTATAGAATAAAGGATATAATTATATTTCTTGGTATGTTTTGATAAACATTGTAATTAAAAGCATTGTTTACTTTCAGACAAAAATCATCAGCAGGACTACGAGATTCCAAGGCAGGTGGTGAAAGATTAAGACGCAGTAGAATGGAAAAATCTGAAAGTCAGAGTGGTACTGGTGGAGGAAGACACCTCACTGTTGCTGCATTGGAGGTTCACAATGTAAAGAGGGCAATTAATCGTTACGGTACCTTGCCCAAGGGTGCCAGAATTGGGGCTTACCTTGAATCGCTTCGCCAGAGTGGTCTTTCCCAGGGTGTACCTCCTTCTGATGAACAGTCAATAGAACAGCAAGAGGAACAGCAGGAACAAGGACATCAAGAGGAACAGGATGACCCAGAAGAAAACAAAGACACTTCTGACAAAAATGCAGCCTCCATGATTCGTAGTAACTCCACACAAAGTGGATTCCCACCTCAGTCACCCTTGATATCCCGATTAAGTCCTCGACTTCAGTCTCTTCGAGTAGATAAACGCAATAAAGAACCAAGTCTGGCTGATTTAGAATTTCCTCCACCTCCAGCAGATCTTCCCCCTCCCCCTGATGACTTCATGGAAGATACTCAGTCGGCAACTTTAGAATTTCCTCCTCCACCTGGTTCAGAGCGTTGGTTAGGAACCTCTTCCCCTGAGGCTCATCGACGCTTGATACAGAAACCAATTCCATCTCCACGAGCAAGACGAAAGACCGATTATTCTAATGTTAGTCCTCAGAAATTAGCAGCTCAGACAACACAAGAAAATCAGCAGACAGTAGTTGAAGGTTTAGAGTCTCCGCAGGCAGAACGTGCAACCCTCAGTATCACCCGCTGTAGATTGCGAGATACAGACATAGATAAGCCTCCAGTTCGAGCTAAGCCAATTCTTGATACCAGTCTTGATGGTGATACAAGCGAAGGTAGTCCAGCATCAAGATTTGGAGTTAATTTGAGACATAGAGATCAGTCTTCTGATTCCTGTGAAAGTTTCAAATCCACTGAAAACCTCTCTCCAAGACCTGGCCTTGGTAATGCAAAGATTAAAATGAAGTCTACTTCTGCCCTTGCTAAAAGTCCTGGTTCATCATCAGCTGAAACAGAAGGTTTGCAAACCCCATCCTCTCCAATTGCTGATGGAGGACAGACTCCGTCCTCTCCAGCTGCAGTTGATGGTAGTCCACCTTCGGTTGATGCTGCATCACTTGCTTCCCGTGATGGTAGCATAGAGGAGATTTCCTCAGAAGAACCAAAGGTAGTATTAGGACTAGGGATTAATCATGAAGTTAAAGAGAGTCTTGAGTTAAAATTAGTGTCTGAATTGAAGGAGGTTGATGATAAAAAGGAGCAGAGTCCAGATCCCGTACCCACTGGAGAAACTTCACCTGGCAGTCAGAAGAATCCAGCAGTGCAGCTAGTCTCTGAGTTGTTTGAAAGCTTATGCCATAAAAGTAATAAAATGGGTGAGTCTCCTCGTCTAGATAATGGTAATACAGCTAATGTTGAACATACTATAAAGAGTGAATCGGAAAATTCTAATGTAAGAGACATAAGTAATCAGATCACTTTTAAAACAAATTTAAAGAAAATTAAAAGTCCTTTTGAAAGAAACAGTTCTGATAAAGATCAAAGGAAAATTAATTTCAAAGCTCAGCTTCGGAAAACAGACACTGGAAAAAGTGTGGAAGATAGTTGTAATATGGAAAATGATCCTCATAGTACTTTGATGGACTTCCGAGCACAACTTAGAAAAACGAATGTTATGAAAGAGAGTGAATCAGTGGCCAAGACACCTGAAGAGGATATTTGTCTTAGTGATCAACAAGAAAATGGTGTGCAAGTGTTTAGTGAAGTGTTTAAAAAAAGTGATAATGGTGGAAAAAATGAACGGAGCTATGACTCTGGAATTAAAAGTGATGTGATGAGTGAAAGTATTACAAGTATTCAAAGTGAAAAGCGAGACAGTTTACAGGGTGAAAAGCGAGACAGTGTTCAGAGTGAAAAACGAGATAGTGTTCAGAGTGATAACTTGAAAGTGAGTGAAGATGAGGATGCCAAACGTTTTAGCTCAAGTAGCATAAGTAGTTTAAAAAAGTTGTGGGAAAAGCAGGATTCTGACAAATTAGCTAAGTCTGATCCTAATCAAACTAGTCCCAAATATGCTCCATGTATATATAAGCGGCCTGAATTGCCAAAGTTAATGAAGAGTGAAAAGGAGATTAATTCTGATACTCAACTTACAAATAAAACTCCAGAAGATGAGGGGAAAATTGGTAAATTAGAACGTAAGATGTGGCCTCCTGCCACAGGTGGTGAAGCCGAGTCAAAACTCACTGATGGGAAACCTTCAGTACCTGTCAAGCCTATGGTGAAGAGCTTCAAGCTGCCTCCTCCCCCTGCTGGAGTAAAACCCCCTCCACCAAAACCAGCTGGCATTTATGCTACTCCTTCAATCATTAGGCCACCTTCAGTTCCAGTTATATCTGTTAAGAAAGAAGGTAAAGATGCTGAGAATAGAGATACAAAGCAAGCTCATAATGTATCAGGCAATCCTGCCCCAAATATGACATCGTCAGGTGGAACTGTTCCAAGCGACAGTGTAAGTGGCTCATCCAGTGGCAGTATGGAGAAGGCAGGTCTTCTGGAACAGGGCCATGCAGTGGAAGCCTCAATAGCAAACTTGAGATCAGAGAGCTCAACTACTACTGTTGCTGCCTGTATTCAGGCAGCGCAGAAGGTGTCAAGTTTCCATCGTGCTTGTGGGGATTACATGGACAACATTCCACCTCAGAGTCGGTTCCATATGCGAGAACTGCTTACTCGCCTGGAACTACAGACAAGGCAGCTACGTTCTGCTGGAGGACGCTCAATTGAACACAATGAAAAGCTCTTCTTTGAAATAGAAAACACAATAAGAGACGTTACCAATACATTACACCGTTAGTTTTGTTGCCTATGTACATTATAAAACAGGCTGAGATACTGTACTAGTGTTCACTTGGAAAGAGTTTTCTTAGATATTTGATATTTGTATTGTTCTCTGAAACCCTGCAAAATTTGTCTGCTCATTGGTCCACACAAAGGGTTCTTAGAAGAGAAGGGGTAGGTGCACACAGTGTCATGTTACTGATATCCTTTCATGCCACATAGCATCACATTTGCCCAGTGTTGATTCTCAGTCATTTTGTGCAAATGGGAATACTCTGCATTTAATCGGTGTAAAGTGCATGTTTGATACAAAGAAAGAAAAAACTTTGAAATTTGTGAAATGAATATATTTCAGACAGTTATATGAGAGAAAAGTTTGATAATTTGATAACTGAATGCTCACAAAGTTACAGGAACTTATCTCAAACTATTCCACTAAAGTGTTCTGTGTTTGCCAGTACGTGAGAGCGCCATATTTTCTTTGTAAAAATCGTATGAGAGTTGAGTGCTTGTGGTATTGCAGAATGTGCTGGTGCTGGCCTGTTATAGTGTATTTTCTGACTACACCAAGAGTAGGGACAAGCAAGATCCAGCTTTGAAAATTTTTTTGTACATTATGTAAACAGCTAGTTTGATAGGTAGCTTTTTGCATGCAGAAAGACTTTGGTGTGTTAATTCTAATCAAAACAGAAAGAAAAATTACTATATTCAAAGTTGGCAACAGAAAAACAAATTATGGTGGGTGCTTTTGTAGCCTTGGTTGGTGGCCATTTGATCTTTGAAGCTGTGGCTTTATTATATATCCACCTTCTAAAAGTCTCTCACTGGTGTATGCATACAGCTGTCATATTTGTTGCTATTTCATACAAATGCTAGTCTTGTGATTTATTGTATATCAGCAGGTCAGCAATGTGCAATTGTCTGAGCCATCATATCCAGAGAAAAATGGATTTACACAGCCTATCATTATATGTCTGTTATGGGTGCTTATGTCCACTGATCCGTTCCTGGGGCGTGTTTTATATAGTGTTGTACATTATTTTAGTAGCCATGATAATTTACTCAGATGTAATTTTGTTTTCTTTTCTTTTATTATTATTTTCTACAGTTATTGGTATGTATCTTGAAATTTGTCACTTTTTGATTACTCATTGCTCTGTATTGAAAAATTTGAGTATTCATGTAATTAGGAAATGACTTGTCTGATACTGATTACAGATCTATACTAATTATATATCTCACTACCACAGTTACTTTGGAAATCTTTATTGCTGATCTGTGAAGAATTTGTAGCTTATATTTATTTCAGCATGATCTTGCCAACAAAGCATAAATGAGACAACAGCCATGTTCATTAAATGATAATTGGTAGTTAATTTTTGTGATATATGTACTTCAAGTTGGTTAGCTCATGTATACATCATATAGAAAATTGGTGATTTTTAAAAAGTAATGGCAAGCTAAAGAGCTGATGATGTAATAAATGACTTAAGTGTTCTTATGTATCTGGTTGACATTGGTGTAAATGGAAAATGTAGTTGGCTAGGGGATGATCTTTTTTCCTTGATAATAGGTATCTCAATACATTTCACTGATGTCATATTCCTTAGATAAACCGCAGGATCTTACCCCAGCAAACTGCATAACTAAGATGCACCTGTATATATAAAAACTGATATATATATATATATATATATATATATATATATATATATATATATATATATATATATATATATATATATATATATATATATAAATATATATAGATTAGCAGAAAGTTATGGAGTGTAATCTCACAAGGTAAGAAAAACATTGTCAGCTGTTCATGATTGTTTTATGATTGACATATATATATATATATATATATATATATATATATATATATATATATATATATATATATATATATATATATATATACATTAGTCAAAACTACACTTTATGGAGACATGACGATTAATTTTCTAATCCAATACAGTTTCAGATTTTCACAAGGCCCCAGGCATTTGGAATGATATCTGAAACAAAGATGACCAAATTATATATATATATATATATATATATATATATATATATATATATATATATATATATATATATATATATATATATATATTATATATAAATTTATTTTTATTTATTATACTTTGTCGCTGTCTCCTGTGTTAGTGAGGTAGCACAAGGAAACAGACAAAAGAATGGCCCAACCCACCCACATATACATGTATGTCCATACACGTCCACACACACACATATGCATGCCTGTACATTTCAACGTATATATATGTATATATATATATATATATATATATATATATATATATATATATATATATATATATATATATATATATATATTTTCTTTCTTTCATACTATTCGCCATTTCCCGCATTAGCGAGGTTGCGTTAAGAACAGAGGACTGGGCCTTTTAGGGAATATCCTCACCAGGCCCCCTTCTCTGTTCCTTCTTTTGGAAAATAAAAAAGAAAAAAAAAATTGAGAGGGGAGGATTTCCAGCCCCCCGCTCCCTTCCCTTTTAGTCGCCTTCTACGACACGCAGGGAATACGTGGGAAGTATTCTTTCTCCCCTATCCCCAGGGATAATATATATATATATATATATATATATATATATATATATATATTTTTTTTTTTTTTTTCTTTTTTTTTTTTTTTTATATACTTTGTCGCTGTCTCCCGCATTTGCGAGGTAGCGCAAGGAAACAGACGAAAGAAATGGCCCAACCCCCCCCCCATACACATGTACATACACACGTCCACACACGCAAATATACATACCTACACAGCTTTCCATGGTTTACCCCAGACGCTTCACATGCCTTGCTTCAATCCACTGACAGCACGTCAACCCCTGTATACCACATGACTCCAATTCACTCTATTTCTTGCCCTCCTTTCACCCTCCTGCATGTTCAGGCCCCGATCACACAAAATCTTTTTCACTCCATCTTTCCACCTCCAATTTGGTCTCCCTCTTCTCCTCGTTCCCTCCACCTCCGACACATATATCCTCTTGGTCAATCTCTCCTCACTCATTCTCTCCATGTGCCCAAACCATTTCAAAACACCCTCTTCTGCTCTCTCAACCACGCTCTTTTTATTTCCACACATCTCTCTTACCCTTACGTTACTTACTCGCTCAAACCACCTCACACCACACATTGTCCTCAAACATCTCATTTCCAGCACATCCATCCTCCTGCGCACATCTCTATCCATAGCCCACGCCTCGCAACCATACAGCATTGTTGGAACCACTATTCCCTCAAACATACCCATTTTTGCTTTCCGAGATAATGTTCTCGACTTCCACACATTTTTCAAGGCTCCCAAAATTTTCGCCCCCTCCCCCACCCTATGATCCACTTCCGCTTCCATGGTTCCATCCGCTGACAGATCCACTCCCAGATATCTAAAACACTTCACTTCCTCCAGTTTTTCTCCATTCAAACTCACCTCCCAATTGACTTGACCCTCACCCCTACTGTACCTAATAACCTTGCTCTTATTCACATTTACTCTCAACTTTCTTCTTCCACACACTTTACCAAACTCAGTCACCAGCTTCTGCAGTTTCTCACATGAATCAGCCACCAGCGCTGTATCATCAGCGAACAACAATTGACTCACTTCCCAAGCTCTCTCATCCCCAACAGACTTCATACTTGCCCCTCTTTCCAGGACTCTTGCATTTACCTCCTTTACAACCCCATCCATAAATATATATATATATATATATATATATATATATATATATATATATATATATATATATATATATATATATATATATATATATATATATACAGACATATACATATATACACATGTACATAATTCATACTTGCTGCCTCAATTCATTCCCGTCGCCACCCCACCACACGAGATGACAACCCCCTTCCCCTGCACGCGCGCAGGGTAGTGCTAGGAAAAGACAACAAAGGCCACATTCTTTCACAGTCTGTAGCTGTCATGTATAATGCATCGAAACCACAGCTCCCTTTCTACATCCAGGCCCCACAAAACTTTCCATGGTTTACCCTAGATGCTTCACATTCCCTGGTTCAATCCATTGACAGCACGTCAACTCCAGTATACCACATCGTTCCAATTCACTCTATTCCTTGCATGCCTTTCACCCTCCTGCATGTTCAGGCCCCGATTGCTCAAAATCTTTTTCACTCCATCTTTCCACCTCCAATTTGGTCTCCCACTTCTCGTTCCTTCCACCTCTGACACATATATCCCTTTGTCAATCTTTCCTCACTCATTCTCTCCATGCGACCAAACCATTACAATACACCCTCTTCTGCTCTCTCAACCACACTCTTTTTATTACCACACATCTCTCTTACCCTTTCATTACTTACTCAATCAAACCACCTCACACCACATATTGCTCTCAAACATCTCATCCAACACATCCACCCTCCTCTGCACAACCCTGTCTATAGCCCATGCCTCACTACCATATAACATTGTTGGAACCACTATTCCTTCAAACATAACCATTTTTGCTTTCTGAAATAATGTTCTCGCCTTCCACCATTCTTCAGTGCTCTTAGAACCTTTGCCTCCTCCTCCACCGTATGACTCATTTCCACTTCCATGGTTCCATCCACTGCCAAATCCACTCCTAGATATCAAAAACACTTCACTTTTTCCAGTTTTTCTCCATTCAAGCTTACCTCCCAGTTGACTTGTCCCTCAACCCTACTGCACCTAATGCCCTTGCTCTTATTCACATTTACTCTCAGCTTCCTTCTTTCACGCACTTTACCAAACTCAGTCACCAGCTTCGGCAGTTTCTCACCCGAATCAGCCACCAGCGATGTATCATCAGCAAACAACTGACACTTCCCAAGCCCTCTCATCCACAACAGACTGCATACTTGCCCATCCATAAACATTATATATATATATATATATATATATATATATATATATATATATATATATATATATATATATATTATCCCTGGGGATAGGGGAGAAAGAATACTTCCCACGTATTCCCTGCGTGTCGTAGAAGGCGACTAAAAGGGAAGGGAGCGGGGGGCCGGAAATCCTCCCCTCTCATTTTTTTATTTTAATTTTCCAAAAGAAGGAACAGAGAAGGGGGCCAGGTGAGGGTATTCCCTCAAAGGCCCAGTCCTCTGTTCTTAACGCTACCTCGCTATCGCGGGAAATGGCGAATAGTATGAAAAAAAAAATATATATATATATATATATATATATATATATATATATATATATATATATATATATATATATTTTTTTTTTTTTTTTTGCCGCTGTCTCCCACGTTTGCGAGGTAGCGCAAGGAAACAGACAAAAGAAATGGCCCAACCCACCCCCATACACATGTATATACATACGTCCACACACGCAAATATACATACCTACACAGCTTTCCATGGTTTACCCCAGACGCTTCAGATGCCCCGATTCAATCCACTGACAGCACGTCAACCCCGGTATACCACATCGCTCCAATTCACTCTATTCCTTGCCCTCCTTTCACCCTCCTGCATGTTCAGGCCCCGATCACACAAAATCTTTTTCACTCCATCTTTCCACCTCCAATTTGGTCTCCCTCTTCTCCTCGTTCCCTCCACCTCCGACACATATATCCTCTTGGTCAATCTTTCCTCACTCATTCTCTCCATGTGCCCAAACCATTTCAAAACACCCTCTTCTGCTCTCTCAACCACGCTCTTTTTATTTCCACACATCTCTCTCACCCTTACGTTACTTACTCGATCAAACCACCTCACACCACACATTGTCCTCAAACATCTCATTTCCAGCACATCCATCCTCCTGCGCACAACTCTATCCATAGCCCACACCTCGCAACCATACAACATTGTTAGAACCACTATTCCTTCAAACATACCCATTTTTGCTTTCCGAGATAATGTTCTCGACTTCCACACATTCTTCAAGGCTCCCAGAATTTTCGCCCCCTCCCCCACCCTATGATCCACTTCCGCTTCCATGGTTCCATCCGCTGCCAGATCCACTCCCAGATATCTAAAACACTTCACTTCCTCCAGTTTTTCTCCATTCAAACTCACCTCCCAATTAACTTGACCCTCAACCCTACTGTACCTAATAACCTTGCTCTTATTCACATTTACTCTTAACTTTCTTATTTCACACACTTTACCAAACTCAGTCACCAGCTTCTGCAGTTTCTCACATGAATCAGCCACCAGTGCTGTATCATCAGCGAACAACAACTGACTCACTTCCCAAGCTCTCTCATCCCCAACAGACTTCATACTTGCCCCTCTTTCCAAAACCCTTGCATTCACCTCCCTAACAACCCCATCCATAAACAAATTAAACAACCATGGAGACATCACACACCCCGGCCGCAAACCTACATTCACTGAAAACCAATCACTTTCCTCTCTTCCTACACGTACACATGCCTTACATCCTCAATAAAAACTTTTCACTGCTTCTAACAACTTGCCTCCCACACCATATATTCTTAATACCTTCCACAGAGCATCTCTATCAACTCTATCATATGCCTTCTCCAGATCCATAAATGCTACATACAAATCCATTTGCTTTTCTAAGTATTTCTCACATACATTCTTCAAAGCAAACACCTGATCCACACATACTCTACCACTTCTGAAACCACACTGCTCTTCCCCAATCTGATGCTCTGTACATGCCTTCACCCTCTCAATCAATACCCTCCCATATAATTTACCAGGAATACTCAACAAACTTATATATATATATATATATATATATATATATATATATATATATATATATATATATATATATATATATATATATTATCTCTGGGGATAGGGGATTAAGAATACTTCCCACGTATTCTATTCCCTGCGTGTCGTAGAAGGCGACTAAAAGGGGAGGGAGCGGGGGGGACTGGAAATCCTCCCCTCTCGTTTTTTTTTTAATTTTCCAAAAGAAGGAACAGAGGGGGCCAGGTGAGGATATTCCAAAAACGGCCCAGTCCTCTGTTCTTAACGCTACCTCGCTAATGCGAGAAATGGCTAATAGTTTAAAATATATATATATTTATATATATATATATATATATATATATATATATATATATATATATATATATATATATATATATATATTATTTATTTATTTATTTGTATATCTATTTATTATACTTTCTCGCAGTCTCCCGCGTTAGCAAGGTAGTGCAAGGAAACAGATGAAAGAATGGCCCAACCCACCCATATACACATGTATACACATACACGTCCACACACACACATATACATACTTATACATTTCAACTTATACATATATATACATACACAGACATATGCATATATACACATGTATATAATTCATACTTGCTGCCTTTATTCATTCCCGTCGCCACCCTGCCACACATGTACATAATTCATACTTGCTGCCTTTATTCATTCCCATCGCCACCCCGCTACACATGCCCCACAAGAGATTCCACGGTTTACCCCAGATGCTTGTAGGGCCTGGATGTGGAAAGGGAGCTGTGGTTTTGGCGCATTACACATGACAGCTAGAGACCGAGTGTGAGTGGCCTTTCTTTTCTTTTTCCTAGTGCTATCTTGTGCTCACACCGGGGGAGGGGGGGTGTCATTTCATGTGTGGCAGGGTGGTGGCAGGAATGGATGAAGGCAGCATGTGTATATATGTATATATCTGTGTATGTATAGGCATAGATACGTGGAAGTGTATAGGTATGTATGTGGGCGTTTATGTAGAAACATGTGTGTATGGGTGAGTTGGGCCATTCTTTCATCTGTTTCCTTGCGCTATCTCACTAACACGGGAGACAACAACAAATTATAATATATGTATATATTTCTTTTTTTTTAAACTATTTGCCATTTCCCGCGTTAGCGAGGTAGCGTTAAGAACAGAGGACTGGGCCTTTTTTGGAATATCCTCACCTGGCCCCCTCTGTTCCTTCTTTTGGAAAATTAAAAAAAAAAACGAGAGGGGAGGATTTCCAGCCCCCCCCACTCCCTCCCCTTTTAGTGGCCTTCTACGACAAGCAGGGAATTTGTGGGAAGTATTCTTAATCCCCTATCTCCGGGGATAATATGTATATATATATATATATATATATATATATATATATATATATATATATATATATATATATATATATATATATCTTTCTTTCTTTCAAACTATTCGCCATTTCCCGCGTTAACGAGGTAGCGTTAAGAACAGAGGACTGGGCCTTGGAGGGAATATCCTCACCTGGCCCCCTTCTCTGTTCCTTGTTTTGGAAAATTAAAAAAAACGAGAGGGGAAGATTTCCAGCCCCCCGCTCCCTCCCCTTTTAGTCGCCTTCTATGACACGCAGGGAATACGTGGGAAGTATTCTTTCTCCCCTATCCCCAGGGATAATATATATATATATATATATATATATATATATATATATATATATATATATATCCCTGGGGATAGGGGAGAAAGAATACTTCCCACGTATATATATATATATATATGTGTGTGTGTGTGTGTGTGTGTATAAACTTTGTTCTGCCTGTTTCTGATGTCATTCCATTAGAGAAGGGCTTATGAAAAGCCAAAATTGTGTTGGATCAGAAAATAAATCATGTATCTGTGAAGTGTGGTTTTAACCTTCGTACTTTATCATGAGTGTTTTTTTTTTACTTCATATATATATATATATATATATATATATATATATATATATATATATATATATATTTGTCCCTGGGGATGGGGGATTAAGAATACTTCCCACGTATTCCCTGCGTGTCGTAGAAGGCGACTAAAAGGGGAGGGAGCGGGGGGCTGGAAATCCTCCCCTCTCGTTTTTTTTTTAATTTTCCAAAAGAAGGAACAGAGGGGGCCAGGTGAGGATATTCCAAAAAAGGCCCAGTCCTCTGTTCTTAATGCTACCTCGCTAATGCGGGAAATGGCGAATAGTTTGAAAAAAAAAAAATATATATATATATATATATATATATATATATATATATATATATATATATATATATATATATATATATATTTTTTTCATATTCGCCATTTCCCGCGTATGCGAAGTAGCGTTAAGAACAGAGGACTGGGCCTTAGAGGGAAAATCCTCACCTGGCCCCCTTCTCTGTTCCTTCTTTTGGAATGTTAAAAAAAAATGAGAGGGGAGGATTTCCAGCCACCCGCTCCCTCCCCTTTTAGTCGCCTTTCCACGACACGCGGGGAATACGTGGGAAGTATTCTTTCTCCCCTATCCCCAGGGATAATAAATATATATATATATATATATATATATATTTTTTTTTTGCTTTGTCGCTGTCTCCCGCGTTTGCAAGGTATATAAAAGGGGAGGGAGCGACTAAAAGGGGAGGGAGCGAGGGGCTGGGAATCCTCCCCTCTTGATTTTTTTTTTCTTTTAATTTTCCAAAAGAAGGAACAGAGAAGGGGGCCTGGTGAGGATATTCCCTCAGAGGCCCAGTCCTCTGTTCTTAACGCTACCTTGCTAATGCGGGAAATGGCGAATAGTTTGAAAAAATATATATATATATATATATATATATATATATATATATATATATATATATATATATATATATATATATATGATATTATTATTTACTATTTTTTTTTTTAATCTCAGGACCCCCTTCTCTGAAGGGATTGCTGCAACTTCAAGACTTCATTGCTTCCTTGCTTAATGAAACTGTTCATTCTTTCGTCAACAGATGATGACAGAGCCTCACCGAAGATAACTTTTCACTCTTAAAGTAACTCCATGTAGGCAGAATCCAGTGAAACACACACATACACATATGTATACATATTTTTTCATACATAATCGCCATTTCCCACGTTAAGAACAGAGGACCGAGCCTAAGAGGGAAAATACTCGCTTGACCCACTTCTCTGTTCCTTCTTTTGAAAAAGTATAAATTGGAGGGGAGAATTTCCAGACCCCTGCTCCCTCCCCTCTTAGTCACCTCTTATGTATAATATATATATATATATTTTTTATATTTTTTTTTTTTTTTTTTTTCCAAAAGAAGGAACAGAGAAGGGGGCCAGGTGAGGGTATTCCCTCAAAGGCCCAGTCCTCTGTTCTTAACGCTACCTCGCTATCGCGGGAAATGGCGAATAGTATGAAAAAAAAAAATATATATATATATATATATATATATATATATATATATATATATATATATATATATATATATATATATATATGTAGCATTTATGGATCTGGAGAAGGCATATGATAGAGTTGATAGAGATGCTTTGTGGAAGGTATTAAGAATATATGGTGTGGGAGGCAAGTTGTTAGAAGCAGTGAAAAGTTTTTATCGAGGAGGTAAGGCATGTGTACTTGTAGGAAGAGAGGAAAGTGATTGGTTCTCAGTGAATGTAGGTTTGCGGCAGGGGTGTGTGATGTCTCCATGGTTGTTTAATTTGTTTATGGATGGGGTTGTTAGGGAGGTGAATGCAAGAGTTTTGGAAAGAGGGGCAAGTATGAAGTCTGTTGGGGATGAGAGAGCTTGGGAAGTGAGTCAGTTGTTGTTCGCTGATGATACAGCGCTGGTGGCTGATTCATGTGAGAAACTGCAGAAGCTGGTGACTAAGTTTGGTAAAGTGTGTGAAAGAAGAAAGTTAAGAGTAAATGTGAATAAGAGCAAGGTTATTAGGTACAGTAGGGTTGAGGGTCAATTCAATTGGGAGGTGAGTTTGAATGGAGAAAAACTGGAGGAAGTGAAGTGTTTTAGATATCTGGGAGTGGATCTGGCAGCGGATGGAACCATGGAAGCGGAAGTGGATCATAGGGTGGGGGAGGGGGCGAAAATTCTGGGAGCCTTGAAGAATGTGTGGAAGTCGAGAACATTATCTCGGAAAGCAAAAATGGGTATGTTTGAAGGAATAGTGGTTCCAACAATGTTGTATGGTTGCGAGGCGTGGACTATGGATAGAGTTGTGCGCAGGAGGATGGATGTGCTGGAAATGAGATGTTGTTGACGTGCTGTCAGTGGATTGAATCAAGGCATGTGTATGGGGATGGGTTGGGCCATTTCTTTCGTCTGTTTCCTTGCGCTACCTCGCAAACGCGGGAGACAGCGACAAAGCAAAAAAAAAAAATATATATATATATATATATATATATATGTATATTTTGAAATATTTAGGTATGTATAAGTGCGTGTGTGGATGTTTATGTTTATGTATATACATGTGTATGTGGATGGGTTTGGCCTTTCTTCATCTGTTTCCTTGTGCTACCTCGCTAATGCGGGAGACAGCGACAAAGTATGATAATATTTATTATTTATTATACTTTGTTGCTGTCTCCCGTGTTAGCAAGGTAGCACAAGGAAACAGATGAAAGACTGGCCCAACCCACCCACATACACATGTATATACATAAACGCTCACACACGCACATATACATACGTATACATTTCAATGTACACAGACATATACATATATACACATATACATATTCATACTTGCTTCCTTCATCCATTCCCATCGCCACCCTGCCACACATGAAATGGCACCCCCTCCCCCCATGTGCCTGCAAGGTAGCACTAGGAAAAGACAACAAAGGCCACATTCGTTCACACTCAGTCTCTAGCTGTCATGTGTAATGCACCAAAACCACAGCTCTTTTTCCACAACCATGCCCTACAAAACTTTCCATGGTTTACCCCTGACGCTTCACATCTAGTTCAGTCCGTTGACAGCACATCGACCCCAGTATACCACATCATTCGAATTCACTCCATTCCTTGAACACTTCTCACCTTCCTGTACGTTCAAGACCCTATTGGGCAAAAGTCTTTTTTGCTCCATCCTTCCACCTCCAGTTTGGTCTGCTGCTTCTCCTTGTTCCCTCCACTTCTTGACACATATATCCTCTTTGTCAGTCTTTCCTCACTTATTCTCTCGATATGTCCAAACCATTTCAAGACACCCTCTTCTGCTCTCTCAACCACACTCAGAATTTTTATTTCCACACATCTTTCTCACCCTTTCATTACTTACTCAATCAAACCACCTCACACCACACATTGTCCTCAAACATTTCATTTCCAACAAATCCACCCTTTGTATAATCCTATCTATATTCTTTCAAACATAACCATTTTTGCTCTCCAAGATAATGTTCTCTCCTGCATATTCTTCATTGCTCCCAGAACCATCACCCCCTCCCCCACCCTATGATTCACTTCTGCTTCCATGGTTCCATCCGTTGCTAAGTCCACCCCCAGATATCTAAAACACTTCACTTCCTCCAATTTTTCTCCATTCAAACTTACATCTCAATTAACTTGTCCCTCAACCCTACTGAACCTAATAACCTTGCTCTCAACTTTCTCCTTTCACACACTTTTCCTTTTCCAAACTCAGCCACCAACTTCAGCAGTTTTTCTTTTGAATCAGCCACTAGAGCTGTATCATTAGCAAACAACAACTGTCTCACTTCTGAGGCCCTCTTATCCCCAACAGACTGTGTACTTGACCCTCTCTCCAGAACTCTTGCATTTACCTCCCTAACCACCCCATCCATTAACAAATTAAACAACCATGGGGACATCTCACACCCCTGCTGCAGACTAACATTTACTGGGAAACAATCACTCTCCTCTTTTCCTACTTGTACACATACATATGCCATGGTTCAGGCCATTAAGAGCACATCATCCTCTATATACTAAATTGCTCCAGTTTGTTCTGTCTGTGCATATCATGTACACTCTTGCATGTTCAGGCTTCGAACACTCACACCTTCCATCTTCATTTAAGTCCCCCTGTCTCCTTGTCCCCACCACTTTTGACACATATATTGTTTTTGTCAACCTCTCTTCACTCATTCTCTCCATATGTCCAAACCAAGTCAGCACACCCTCTTCATCTTTCTCAACTGTACCCTTCTTATTGTCAAACATTTCTCGTATATAGGTACACCACCGAATTTCCGGCAACTGATAGTTCACCACCACCTTTAGTCTGGACAGAGTTATGTGAGGGAACTTGAAATTACCGCAGCCACCAGACTAGTTTACTTGGTGGCCACAAATAGCATTGTGTGTAGGGTACACTTATTTGCATTCTTTACACTGCACTTGTTAGTGGTAAGACTAGAATTCTGTGAGATTCTTAGCACAATTGAGTGATGATGGAATGGTTTCGACAGTGTCGTAGTGATGGAGTGGACTTGTCAGGTAGCATGATAATGGACCAGTCTAAGTTGTTCCATAAAGAACTTAAATTACAACATGAGCATGACTATAGTGAAGGATGGCTTCAAAGATTCAAGATCCAGGAAAATGGCTTTGGAACCAAGAATGCCAGAAAATCAGTGGTATACCTGTACAATCATATCTTACTTGAACGATGTTCCTCATACCACATATTGTCAGACAATTCATTTCTAACATGTCCACCCTCTTCTATACTTTTTGGTCTATGGTGCACACCTCGCATCCATACAGTAAAGAACTATTAGGACTCCTTTCATGCACTCCTCACAGCACCCAGGATCTTAGTCCTTCACTCTCAGTATGGCATACTTTAGTTTCCGTGGTTCCAACCACTGCCATGTCCACTCCACATATCTAAAACACTCCACTTCCTCTAGGATTTCTGTGTTTAGACTTACACTCCAACAACCATTCTATCTCAGTATGTGTGTGTATTTGTGTGGGGCCTGGTTTTGCAGTGGGTGCTCCGGTTTAGGCACTTTTTATTCCTGATAACTAAAGAGTGAATGAGGCCATTTCTTCATCTGTTCTTTGCACTTACTTGCTATAGGTAGCAATGGCAAACAGGAATAAAAAAAAAGAAAAAAATATTCACTATAATCCCTTTATATTGGCATGGTCTGGAATGAAATGCTGGTAGGTTAGATTTTCTGAAGGAATGGAATATGTAAATATGAATATACTCTAAATAAGGAAATACTCTCCAGAACTAGTAAGTTTGCATGTGTTAAGTTGATCTGTAAAAGTAAAGATAGCCAGTGGAAAATTCACGTAGTTTGGTAATATTCATAAGATCATAAAACATTAAATGCTCTTGTAAATAATTTTGGTACTTGGAAAAAATGTAAACAAGTGTAAAATTCATAAAGGAGTAAGAAAACACAAATTTATCTCTGTAGTTGGGTTTCTTTTATTTTCTTTTTTCATGTATCTTTCATCAAATGCAGTGTCATCATAGACTGTTTTTTCTACCTGATTCCTGAATATTCGTGTATTGTTCAGCATTTTTATGGATGAAAAGTAAACATGAGCAGAAATCTTCAGAGGCACCTCACTCAGCTCTTGCAAACTAGGAATCTTATAACTGCACATGCTGCCATATATTGATAAATAACTAAACCCACTCATGAGTTTATTCACCTTTCATTGGTGTTGAAGATTTGTTTGGCAGTAAAGTTATGCTGCAGGAACAACTTTCAAACTGTCTCTATGTATTTTTCAGCCATTTCATAATCAGCTGAACACTTCTACAGAAACAGCAAGCTTGTGTATGGTATCACTCTTTAGATTTGTTCTTTGTCAGAATTCACATGATTCAGTAATATTCATTAGATCATGAAACATAAAATGCTATATCATATACTTTTGTTACTTTTACACAAAAAATGTGAACAAGCAGAAAAGATAAGGGCCAGAACATGAACATCATCTGTGATACCATAGTTAGGTACCATTTGTTTTTACTATCATTTATTGCTCATCAGATAAAGTATCAGATTGATTGTTGTCACATTCTGATTCCCCAGTGTCTATATATATATTGGTCACTGCTATCATTGTTCAGTATTTTTCATAGAAAGTAAATGGTAAACATGAATTGAAATAGTCAGAGATGCTTCACCGAGTGCCTGTGTGGTGGGAACATTTACAATAGCGTGTGCTGCTATCTTTTGTCAGAAGCTTTTGTCAGTAGCTTTCATCAGTGTTAAAGATTTGTCCAGAAATTAAGTTGTGCTCCTGAACCGTTTTTTAAATGTTTCTACATATTTCTCAGCACTTTCAGAGTTATTAGAACACTTCTTCAGAAACAGGAAACTTTCATGTGCCATATCAGTCTTTTAAAATCTGTTATGTTCTCAGTTGTAGAATTTCCTTGGTTCATTAATTATCATTAGATTATAATATTTTTTAGATATATAACATGGTTATAGATGGGTGGAGATATATTCTTATAAAATTTGTCATAAACAGAGAATTTAGGACCTTGTTGAAAACACATGAATTCTAGCAGGTTGTTGTTGGGTCTGAACAAATGTACTAGGCATTAGTTACATCCTGCTATGCGACTACTTATCATTTTTCATTTGTCACATTTCACCATTTTACTTTCTTAAACTAGACCTAGAAGTGGTATATGTATTGAACACCAAATCGAGATACTACACAGAAAAAGTTCCTTAAGTATGGTCAAATCTAGGTATAGACAGTCTGATGAGAGACTGAATTAACAGAATATCACTTGGCTTGTGTCAAAAACTACTTGGAGCTAAATGAGGTTATTTTTATTGGAAGTTTCAGTTTTGCTACCTTGCATTCCAAGAAAAGACATTTCTGTAGAAAAGTAATTCCACTAAAAAGGGATTATGGTGTGATGCACACACATATATATATATATATATATATATATATATATATATATATATATATATATATATATATATATATATAGACAAATGAGAGTTGGGGTGAGAGAGTATCATTAAATTTTAGGGAGAATAAAAAGATGTTCTGGAAGGAGGTAAATAAAGTGTGTAAGACAAGGGAGCAAATGGGAACTTCAGTGAAGGGCGCAAATGGGGAGGTGATAACAAGTAGTGGTGATGTGAGGAGATGGTGTGAGTATTTTGAAGGTTTGTTGAATGTGTTTGATGATAGAGTGGCAGATATAGGGTGTTTTGGTCGAGGTGGTGTGCAAAGTGAGAGGGTTAGGGAAAATGATTTGGTAAACAGAGAAGAGGTAGTAAAAGCTTTGCGGAAGATGAAAGCCGGCAAGGCAGCAGGTTTGGATGGTATTGCAATGGAATTTATTAAAAAAGGGGGTGACTGTATTGTTGACTGGTTGGTAAGGTTATTTAATGTATGTATGACTCATGGTGAGGTGCCTGAGGATTGGCAGAATGCGTGCATAGTGCCATTGTACAAAGGCAAAGGGGATAAGAGTGAGTGCTCAAATTACAGAGGTATAAGTTTGTTGAGTATTCCTGGTAAATTATATGGGAGGGTATTGATTGAGAGGGTGAAGGCATGTACAGAGCATCAGATTGGGGAAGAGCAGTGTGGTTTCAGAAGTGGTAGAGGATGTGTGGATCAGGTGTTTGCTTTGAAGAATGTATGTGAGAAATACTTAGAAAAGCAAATGGATTTGTATGTAGCATTTATGGATCTGGAGAAGGCATATGATAGAGTTGATAGAGATGCTCTGTGGAAGGTATTAAGAATATATGGTGTGGGAGGCAAGTTGTTAGAAGCAGTGAAAAGTTTTTATCGAGGATGTAAGGCATGTGTACGTGTAGGAAGAGAGGAAAGTGATTGGTTCTCAGTGAATGTAGGTTTGCAGCAGGGGTGTGTGATGTCTCCATGGTTGTTTAATTTGTTTGTGGATGGGGTTGTTAGGGAGGTGAATGCAAGGGTTTTGGAAAGAGGGGCAAGTATGAAGTCTGTTGGGGATGAGAGAGCTTGGGAAGTGAGTCAGTTGTTGTTCGCCGATGATACAGCACTGGTGGCTGATTCATGTGAGAAACTGCAGAAGCTGGTGACTGAGTTTGGTAAAGTGTGTGAAAGAAGAAAGTTAAGAGTAAATGTGAATAAGAGCAAGGTTATTGGGTACAGTAGGGTTGAGGGTCAAGTCAATTGGGAGGTAAGTTTGAATGGAGAAAAACTGGAGGAAGTAAAGTGTTTTAGATATCTGGGAGTGGATCTGGCAGCGGATGGAACCATGGAAGCGGAAGTGGATCATAGGGTGGGGGAGGGGGCGAAAATCCTGGGAGCCTTGAAGAATGTGTGGAAGTCGAGAACATTATCTCGGAAAGCAAAAATGGGTATGTTTGAAGGAATAGTGGTTCCAACAATGTTGTATGGTTGCGAGGCGTGGGCTATGGATAGAGTTGTGTGCAGGAGGATGGATGTGCTGGAAATGAGATGTTTGAGGACAATGTGTTTTGTGAGGTGGTTTGATCGAGTAAGTAACGTAAGGGTAAGAGAGATGTGTGGGAATAAAAAGAGCGTGGTTGAGAGAGCAGAAGAGGGTGTTTTGAAATGGTTTGGGCTCATGGAGAGAATGAGTGAGGAAAGATTGACCAAGAGGATATATGTGTCGGAGGTGGAGGGAACGAGGAGAAGTGGGAGACCAAATTGGAGGTGGAAAGATGGAGTGAAAAAGATTTTGTGTGATCGGGGCCTGAACATGCAGGAGGGTGAAAGGAGGGCAAGGAATAGAGTGAATTGGATCAATGTGGTATACCGGGGTTGACGTGCTGTCAGTGGATTGAATCAGGGCATGTGAAGCGTCTGGGGTAAACCATGGAAAGCTGTGTAGGTATGTATATTTGCATGTGTGGATGTATGTATATACATGTGTATGCGTCTGTTTCCTTGCGCTACCTCACAAACGCGGCAGACAGCGACAAAGCAAAAAAAAAAAAATATATATATATATATATATATATATATAGATAGATTGGGGAAGAGCAGTGTGGTTTCAGAAGTGGTAGAGGATGTGTGGATCAGGTGTTTGCTTTGATGAATGTATGTGAGAAATACTTAGAAAAGCAAATGGATTTGTATGTAGCATTTATGGATCTGGAGAAGGCATATGATAGAGTTGATAGAGATGCTCTGTGGAAGGTATTAAGAATATATGGTGTGGGAGGCAAGTTGTTAGAAGCAGTGAAAAGTTTTTATCGAGGATGTAAGGCATGTGTACGTGTAGGAAGAGAGGAAAGTGATTGGTTCTCAGTGAATGTAGGTTTGCGGCAGGGGTGTGTGATGTCTCCATGGTTGTTTAATTTGTTTATGGATGGGGTTGTTAGGGAGGTGAATGCAAGAGTTTTGGAAAGAGGGGCAAGTATGAAGTCTGTTGGGGATGAGAGAGCTTGGGAAGTGAGTCAGTTGCTGTTCGCTGATGATACAGCGCTGGTGGCTGATTCATGTGAGAAACTGCAGAAGCTGGTGACTGAGTTTGGTAAAGTGTGTTAAAGAAGAAAGTTAAGAGTAAATATGAATAAGAGCAAGGTTATTAGGTACAGTAGGGTTGAGGGTCAAGTCAATTGGGAGGTGAGTTTGAATGGAGAAAAACTGGAGGAAGTGAAGTGTTTTAGATATCTGGGAGTGGATCTGGCAGCGGATGGAACCATGGAAGCGGAAGTGGATCATAGGGTGGGGGAGGGGGTGAAAATTCTGGGAGCCTTGAAGAATGTGTGGAAGTCGAGAACATTATCTCGGAAAGCAAAAATGGGTATGTTTGAAGGAATAGTGGTTCCAACAATGTTGTATGGTTGCGAGGCGTGGGCTATGGATAGAGTTGTGTGCAGGAGGATGGATGTGCTGGAAATGAGATGTTTGAGGACAATGTGTGGTGTGAGGTGGTTTGATCGAGTAAGTAACGTAAGGGTAAGAGAGATGTGTGGAAATAAAAAGAGCGTGGTTGAGAGAGCAGAAGAGGGTGTTTTGAAATGGTTTGGGCACATGGAGAGAATGAGTGAGGAAAGATTGACCAAGAATATATATATATATATATATATATATATATATATATATATATAATATATATAGATAGATTGGGGAAGAGCAGTGTGGTTTCAGAAGTGGTAGAGGATGTGTGGATCAGGTGTTTGCTTTGAAGAATGTATGTGAGAAATACTTAGAAAAGCAAATGGATTTGTATGTAGCATTTATGGATCTGGAGAAGGCATATGATAGAGTTGATAGAGATGCTCTGTGGAAGGTATTAAGAATATATGGTGTGGGAGGCAAGTTGTTAGAAGCAGTGAAAAGTTTTTATCGAGGATGTAAGGCATGTGTACGTGTAGGAAGAGAGGAAAGTGATTGGTTCTCAGTGAATGTAGGTTTGTGGCAGGGGTGTGTGATGTCTCCATGGTTGTTTAATTTGTTTATGGATGGGGTTGTTAGGGAGGTGAATGCAAGAGTTTTGGAAAGAGGGGCAAGTATGAAGTCTGTTGGGGATGAGAGAGCTTGGGAAGTGAGTCAGTTGCTGTTCGCTGATGATACAGCGCTGGTGGCTGATTCATGTGAGAAACTGCAGAAGCTGGTGACTGAGTTTGGTAAAGTGTGTGAAAGAAGAAAGTTAAGAGTAAATATGAATAAGAGCAAGGTTATTAGGTACAGTAGGGTTGAGGGTCAAGTCAATTGGGAGGTGAGTTTGAATGGAGAAAAACTGGAGGAAGTGAAGTGTTTTAGATATCTGGGAGTGGATCTGGCAGCGGATGGAACCATGGAAGCGGAAGTGGATCATAGGGTGGGGGAGGGGGTGAAAATTCTGGGAGCCTTGAAGAATGTGTGGAAGTCGAGAACATTATCTCGGAAAGCAAAAATGGGTATGTTTGAAGGAATAGTGGTTCCAACAATGTTGTATGGTTGCGAGGCGTGGGCTATGGATAGAGTTGTGTGCAGGAGGATGGATGTGCTGGAAATGAGATGTTTGAGGACAATGTGTGGTGTGAGGTGGTTTGATCGAGTAAGTAACGTAAGGGTAAGAGAGATGTGTGGAAATAAAAAGAGCGTGGTTGAGAGAGCAGAAGAGGGTGTTTTGAAATGGTTTGGGCACATGGAGAGAATGAGTGAGGAAAGATTGACCAAGAGGATATATGTGTCGGAGGTGGAGGGAACGAGGAGAAGAGGGAGACCAAATTGGAGGTGAAAAGATGGAGTGAAAAAGATTTTGTGTGATCGGGGCCTGAACATGCAGGAGGGTGAAAGGAGGGCAAGGAATAGAGTGAATTGGAGCGATGTGGTATACCGGGGTTGATGTGCTGTCAGTGGATTGAATCAAGGCATGTGAAGCGTCTGGGGTAAACCATGGAAAGCTGTGTAGGTATGTATATTTGTGTGTGTGGACGTATGTATATACATGTGTATGGGGGTGGGTTGGGCCATTTCTTTCGTCTGTTTCCCTTCGCTACCTCGCAAACGCGGGAGACAGCGACAAAGCAAAAAAAAAAAAAAAAAATATATATATATATATATATATATATATATATATATATATATATATATATATATATATATATATATATATATATATAATTTTTTTTTTTTTGCCGCTGTCTCCCGCGTTTGTGAGGTAGCGCAAGGAAACAGACGAAAGAAATGGCCCAACCCACCCCCATACACATGTATATACATACGTCCACACACACAAATATACATACCTACACAGCTTTCCATGGTTTACCCCAGACGCTTCACATGCCCTGATTCAATCCACTGACAGCATGTCAACCCCGGTATACCACATCAATCCAATTCACTCTATTCCTTGCCCTCCTTTCACCCTCCTGCATGTCCAGGCCCCAATCACACAAAATCTTTTTCACTCCATCTTTCCACCTCCAATTTGGTCTCCCACTTCTCCTCGTTCCCTCCACCTCCGACACATATATCCTCTTGGTCAATCTTTCCTCACTCATTCTCTCCATGTGCCCAAACCATTTCAAAACACCCTCTTCTGTTCTCTCAACCACGCTCTTTTTATTTCCACACATCTCTCTTACCCTTACATTACTTACTCGATCAAACCACCTCACACCACACATTGTCCTCAAACATCTCATTTCCAGCACATCCATCCTCCTGCGCACAACTCTATCCATAGCCCACGCCTTGCAACCATACAACATTGTTGGAACCACTATTCCTTCAAACATACCCATTTTTGCTTTCCGAGATAATGTTCTCGACTTCCACACATTCTTCGAGGCTCCCAGGATTTTCGCCCCCTCCCCCACCCTATGATCCACTTCCGCTTCCATGGTTCCATCCGCTGCCAGATCCACTAAATGCTACATACAAATCCATTTGCTTTTCTAAGTATTTCTCACATACATTCTTCAAAGCAAACACCTGATCCACACATCCTCTACCACTTCTGAAACCACACTGCTCTTCCCCAATCTGATGCTCTGTACATGCCTTCACCCTCTCAGTCAATACCCTCCCATATAATTTACCAGGAATACTCAACAAACTTATACCTCTGTAATTTGAGCACTCACTCTTATCCCCTTTGCCTTTGTACAATGGCACTATGCACGCATTCCACCAATCCTCATGCACCTCACCATGAGTCATACATACATTAAATAACCTTACCAACCAGTCAATAATACAGTCACCCCCTTTTTTAATAAATTCCACTGCAATACCATCCATATATATTGCTACCTTGCTAACGCAGGAGACAAAGTATAATATATATATATATATATATATATATATACACTGGGTGTCCCAAAAAATGTACTTTTTGAAACCCTATAACTCTGAATTTTTTCTTTTTTTCAGATCCAATTGACCCCAAAAAAAATTCAGAGAGTTATAGGGTGTCAAAAAGTGAGTAAATTTTTTTGGGACACCCTGTATATATATAGACAGACAGATAGATAGATAGATGGTGTTATTGTAATCTGCCTGCATGAGGTTACAGTCTTTGGCAAGTTTGTATCATCAAGAGTACAGTCTTGTCAAAGAATTTACCATGCAGTCCATCATTTCCCAGATATTGAAGGTAGTGCAGCCTTAGGGCTGCACTACCTTCAATATCTGCAGGAGCCCCTGGAAAACAAGTCCTGGAGTAACTTTAGGACCCTTTCAATAATGGGGTCTTTGGGCAATATAAAAGATAATATATATATATATATATATATATATATATATATATATATATATATATATATATATATATATATATATGCTCTTATGACTCCATGGGGAAATGAAACACGATATGTCCCTAAGTGCACTTTTGTGTAATAATCACATCTTCAGGGGATATACAAGAAAGAAATATGTCAGTTGATATACAACGAAGAGATGTAGCTATGACGCCATTTGGTATACAGATTTGTTTACCAAATGGCGTCCTAGCTACGTCTCTTCGTTGTGTATAAACTGACATATTTCTTTCTTGTATCTCCCCTGATGATGTGATTATTACACGAAAGTGCACTTGGGAACTTATCAAGTTTCATTTCCCTGTGGACTCATAGGAATATACTTGATCACACACCAAATTGTGATCCTTTCCAATATATATATATATATATATATATATATATATATATATATATATATATATATATATATATATATGTATGTATGTATGTATGTATCAATATATTTTTTGTGAGATTACCCACAACTTAAGTGGGATGTTGTTTTCTTAATGAGGCAAAGCACATCCTGGATAAAGTCATAGTGGTTGCCACCTCCTATGAAGCTGGTAACCACAAGGTGTCCCATTAAAGAACGCGGGTTTGTATCTCTTAGCAGGCTAATGTTGCCTTTTAAGACAAAGGTATACATACTGGCTATTATATTTGTTATAGATTTTTTAACTTACCTTGAATGGTAAGGTAGGGCAGAAGAGAAAGTACTGCAGTTTGTAGAATGCCAGTGTCTGTGACTGGTTAGATTATATTCATTGCGATTAACTCATTTTTGGTATGTATTATGTTTTCAATATTATTTTTTTTATATTTGAAAGGTAAACTTCGCATTTGCTATTTTTTTAGAAATGGATTTTGACATGTAATGTAAGATAGGTTGTTTTATAATTTGGCAATTGCATGGGGGTAGTGATATACACCAGGAATATTGAGCAGCTGTAAAGTAGCAACTTTTCACTTTTGAAAATGTTTACTGGAGATGAGCATGTGCAGGGCAATCACAATGTCATTCTTGATTTTAAAAGGAATTATCTATTGATTACTGTTATTAACACTTATTGCTTAGCATTCATTTCAGGATAACCATTCAGACAACCAAATAGAATTTTACCATTTATCTTGAGGAAGGTATTAATATAAAATATTTTAATGCAGCTAGCATATCTTACACTGAATTTGAACATGTTTAGAAAAGGCATTTATAGAAAATGATGGTTAGTACCAACATTGATACAAGTAATGTTCCTATCATAAACATCAGTAAAAACAGTTCATCTCCCTGATAGACTGCTCCATTTGCTTAGCACTTGAATTTTACCTGATAACAGAGTTCTTTTATTGGCATTGAAGTTGATGTCATTCAGGGTAGTAACATTGTTGTACAGCTCAGTGACTATTCATCTATGTACTGTTTCATCTATAAATCACTTCAGAAAGTCTATTGTCTCAGCCTTACTGTGATCAAAGTGGTCAGAAAGGAGTCTAATGGAGTTTATTGAGATTCATTGGCATTCATGTAACAAAAGGTTTTGATTGCGAGAATGTGTATTATGGAAACCTGATCGAGATGAATATTGTTGGATGTGACATTTGTAGTCCTCCACACCACCCTATCCCCAACCCCAAGATGCTTGGAATTACCCTGTTCTCACAGCTTTGTCATTGCAAGTATTCAATGGAGCGTCTCGTACAAAGACCCTTGGATCAAATTTTGCATCCAGTATGACTTTTTAGTTCTTGTGCAGGTATGTTCTAAACATTGTATAGGAAATTTGTATGGATATTGATGTAGAAATTTTTATTGTGATTTTTATGAAAGGTCGTATCAGTCACTACCACTAAATATAATCTTTGTAATTGCCCCTTTTGCCAGATGTCATTCCCAGTTTGTAAAGTAACAGTATTATCATACTTTCTTGTCAAGTCCCAATTATGGAAAATGTTTTTATCAGTAAAAACATGTGAATGCTGATTTAGGTATTTGACAAATTGTGTTTAGTAAACTGTGGGTCACAGATGAGTGACAAAACAATTTGTGAATCCAGACATGTAAGAATGTTGCAGAAATCCTAACTTGGCATTTATTTAAATCTACCAGGGAACAGTCACAGTTTTGCAGTAATTGATTTCCCACAATTTTGTAATGGATGTGGCAGACTGTAAGATTAGTGAAAATATTTTTTATCTGAACCTGAAAGGAGTTGCAGTATGCACTGTACTGCATGCCTGATAAGTGTTTTATCTTATGATCAGCTCATATTAGGAACAAATTTTCCTTTGGGTATATTTTAACTGGGAACTGGTAGCTATGTCTATACTGAAGACAAAAGTGTGATGTAGGGTCATGGGTCCATTTCCCATGGTTAAATTTTCTGTTTAGAAGATAATGCCTGGGAAAGACTGCTGTGGTAGGACTCATGGGTCACTTGCTGTAATATAGATATCTGTACTTGCAGTGACAGACAAGAAAAGCAGCAACTAGATTTTTGTAACTTATTATTTGCCAACATATTCTGTGATTTATTTTCAATGCTTTCATGTCTTTGGTACCAACACTGGTATACTCACATTTTTATGAAACATATTTAAATATAATCAAATAAGGAAATGAAGGTGTTTTAAGATCTTATAACCTGATAGAAGGATAGTGGCTATGGTAGAAAGTATGTACAATGAAAGGGAAGTTTACATTGTTATTGTGTTACTTACAGTAGTTTTGATGTACTGAATGATCTAATGTGGATGTTTTACCGTTTTTTTCTAATTATTTAATTGTTTATCCCACCATAGCAAGGTGGTATCAGGAACGAATGAGCAGTGGCTTCATTTGCATGCAAACTCTCAAACATTATTGTTTAATTAATGTTTTGAAACTACACCTACCATGCACAGCCAAAGCATGTGGATTGTTTCATGAATTACCTTGATCATTTCATATGCCAAGTAACAGCAGTTGCCACCATCCCACCATTGATCCAGTTAATTCTATTCTGCACATATGCTTTTCATGCTTATGAATGTTTAGGCCTTGATACCTCAAAGCTTGCTTCAGTCTTCCCTTCCATCTTGCTTCCCCACCTCTGACACATAGATCCTCTTAGTTGGTCTTCACTCATCACAAATCCATGCCATTTCAGGTCACCTTGGTCAATTTTCTCATTCAGATTGCACTCATGTCTACACCTCTCTTTTAAACTGTCAGATCATGCACAGACATTTCATTTCCAGTATGTTTACAATTTCCTTTTTTTTTTGTGGTCAAGGCCCAAGACTCGCATCCATACAACAATATCATGGCAAAACTCTGTTTGATTCACGTCCCACCCTCTCACAAAATACATTTCAACTTTTATCCCACCCAAAAATGTTTCATCAAGTGCTCACTCTCACTACAGTTTGGTACAAATTATCCTGCTTCCAAAGTAAGTGTAGCTTACCAAGAATAATCAATGTACTCAGAGGAGTGCAGGACTTATGACTATCATCCTGAAAACAATTCTTTTCTGAGTCACATAGATCAGGGGTTGACATAGACAACTGGAGTGCCTCTTCTTCTCCCACCTAATAAACCCACACTCTAGCATATCCCACTCCAGTACCACTTCAGGTGTTTTATCATCACATTTTCTTGTAAGCTTTATTTGAACATCTTTTAAAACTGAATGATAAAAGCACATGATGAGGTGGTGTTGTTTCGTATACATTCCAGGCTTTAGATTTAGATGTGGAAAGTTTTTCCTCAGATATGTAACCTCATCATATGTTGGGTTTCAGCAGCTGTCATTGATGCCATTTGCCATGGCTAACTCAGTATGATACTTCTCTCATAAACACCACATTACCTATCGTTTAACACATTCAACTCTCCTTCAGAATACAAACTACATATCTTTTTAACCTCATCTTTGCCTGTTATTATTTCACCATCCACTTTCCTTATTGTAGCTTTTTTTCACTTGTTCTCATTTATTCACTTTCCAGAGAATTTGTTTAATCAAAAATATGAGGAAAATGTTTTCTTTTTTAAATGGAAAAAAAAAAGAAAAATATACTCAACTGCAAAACTTGTAGTCACTGTTGTTTTAAGGTTTTGATGATGTTTTATTCAGGTTTTTAAGTACTTCTTTTAAAAAGATGCTTAAGATACTTTCTAAGAGAAAAGAAAGTTGAGATGAATGGGGACAAAAGTAAGGAATGCAGTGCAGCAGGGAGATGAGACAGGTTAGAAAAGGGAGGAACTGGATGGGGTGGAGTGCTTTAGGTACCTAGAAGTGGACATGGTAGGTGATGGAACTATGAAAGCTGAAGTGAGTCATAGGGTGAGTTACAGCTGAGTTCCTGAGTGCATTTAAGGGGTGTGTGGAAGAAGTCGATATCTGTTAGGGCAAAGATGGGTATGTTTGAAGGTATGGTAATTCTAACAGTGTTTAATGGATGTGATTCTTAGCCCATGAAAGAAAGTAAGAGGGAATAAGTGTTGGATATGAAATGCCTGAGAATAGAATGTGCTGTGAGATGGGTTGATCATCTAAGAGGTGTGTGTGTGTGGTAGTAAGCACAGTTTATCCAAGAAAGCTAAACAGATTTTTTTTTTATGTTGGATGCTCTAGTCATGGACAAAAGTCCACACCAAGACTCAGCCTTAATCTAAATGTACAGAAGATCATGAAAGGGAAAAAAGAGACCAGAAAAAGTATGTACAAATTTTGGAGATAGTGAAAAACCTGTCTATAAATGTGCCAGGTCATAGTTATTGGGAGAGACATGAAGAAGTAGAGTGTTTCAAAGCTTCAAACTGTAGGGAAAGAAACATTTATCAAAATGGCTGACCCTCGAGTTACTGACAGCCACGCAGTAGACATGTGACACTGCAGCTTGCCAAATATCACATGTTCTAGCTAGTGGTGGGGGTACAAAAGCAGCCAGTGCTTAGAAGCAAAAATCAATAATGCAGGGTAGAGCAAGTGGGTCTATTTTGATAAAAGCCTGGGAGAATTTATGTCAGACGACTTTCAATTTAACTCTGTTAAGTAATGATGCAGAGTAGAACCTTCCCAAATGTGAAAGCAGTACTCCGTACAAGGACAAATCAATCCTTTTTATAAACAGAGCAATTGTTCAGAAGAAAAGAAATTTTGACATCTAAATGGGACTTCCAGTTTCTTAAGAGACAAACTTAGTATTTCCATAATGTGGGGTTTCCAAGAAAGATTGGATGTTACTGTAATGCCAAGTATGTTCATTGAGTTAAGAGGTGAAATTACAAAGCCATCACAGGAGAGACAAGAGTTGCAAATTATTTTCAATAGAGAGATTGGTAGAACCAGTGTCTTTGAGGCATTAAACTTAACCAGATTTTGCCTACCTCATTGAGATACCCTATCCAAGTGTTTGAGAGAAGGAGCAGAATTGAAGGATGTAGAGGAATGTGTTGAGTCACAGCGAATTAGTACACCTGGTTATTTGTGAAAGAGAGGAAATCTGATAAAAAGGGAGTTAAGATGTGGAATTACAAAGCATTCAAAGGAAAGACAAGAGTTTTGAGTTGTCTTCAATAAAGGGATTGGTAGAAACTGGGTTTTGGAGACAAACTGAACCAGATTTTGCCTACTCCAGTGAGATATCCTATCCAAGTCAAGAATTTATTGAGGAAGTTGAGATTGTTTGAGAGAAAGAGCAGAATTGAATACTGCATTGTACTGAGTCATCAGCAAATGACCCACCCACATACACATGCATATACATAAATGCCCACACACACACATGTACATACACAGACACATCCATATATACACATGTATATATTCATACTTGCTGCCTTCATCCACCACTGATAAAAAAAGAGGAAAAGTTTAGGGACAGGAGAGAATGTTAAGGGACTGTGTTGTTGATGGAGAAAGTGGTGAAGACTTATCCATCTATCAACAACCACAGAAATAGATCAGCCAGAGAGGAACCTAGATATGAGAGAACAAAGTGAGGTAGGGAAGCCAAAAGAGTGGGGCTTAGAGATGAGACCCCGATGCCACACATTTTAAAAAGTTTTGGTTATGTCAAATGCAGCTAAACAGGACCCCACTAAATCTTTCAGGGATGATGCCCAGACATTAGCAAGGTAGAAAAGAATATCACCATTGGATCTGGCCTTACGACCATACTGGTGATCAGAGAGCATATGGGAGTCGAGAAGGGATTCAAAGACTTTGGAAATGGTAGATGTCTAAGCAACAGAACATTAGTTAAAGGGGTTAGAAGTCACCCATCATAAGAATGGGGTGTACCAATGCATGCCTCCATGAAGAAGGAAAAGCCTTGGTTCTCAAACAGAAAGGAACAGACAAGCAATTACAGAGGCATACTCTTTCAATACATGGGAATGGATGCCATCAAGACCATAAGCCTTGCTTGTGTCCAGGGAGAGAGAAGTGCTTCTCGGACAGACTGAAAAGAGATTACGGGAAGGGGCATAGGATTAGTAAGAGGAGCATTAGGGGTTATAGAAAAATTGGGAACCAAAGAGAGTTGCTTTGTGATTGAGATAGATATCTTATCATACTTCCTTTGAATAAAGGAATACTTTGTCTCGTGGATAATGTACTTGCAATGATTATGGGTGGTGATAAATGTTGAATGAAAGTCAGAGGAAGGAGAGTTTTCCAAACCCAATATGCCTGATCCCTTGCCAGAATAGCCTCAGAAAAGGAATGGATGAACCACAGATTGGAAGAAAAGGTCATCTTGAAGGAAATGGGAACAAATGCTTCCATTCACGCAAGAATAACCATTGCTATGCCTTTGGTTGAGTCAAAAGCATCACCACATAACAGCTGAAGACTGAGTGTGAACGAATGGGCCTTTTTTTTTTTTTTTCTTTTCCTGGCACTGCCTCGCTGGAGGGGGAGGGAATGCTATTTCATGTGTGGTGGTGTGGCGACAGGAATGGATGCAGGCAGCAAGTATGAATATGTACATGTGTATGTCTATGTATGTATATGTTGAAATGCGCATGTAAATGTACATGTACATCTGTGGATTTTATTTGTATACATGTGTATGTGGGTGGGTTGGGTCATTCCTTATCTGTTTCCTTGCGCTACCTCAGTAACGCAGGAGACAGCGATTAAGTACAATAAATAGAAATATATATATATATATATTTTATTATACCTAGTCGCTGTCTCCCACATTAGCAAGGTAGCGCAAAGAAACAGATGAAAGAATGGCCCAACCCACCCACATACACATGCATATACATAAATGCCCCCCCACACACACATGTACATATACAGACACATCCATATATACACATGTATATATTCATACTTGCTGCCTTCATCCATTTCTGGTGCCACCTCGCCACACATGAAACAGCAGCAGCAGCAGCAGCATCATCGACCTCGGTATACCACATTGTTCCAATTCACTCTATTCCTTGTGTGATTTTCACCCTCCTACATGTTCAGGCCCTATTAGCTCAAAATCTGTTTCACTCCATCCTTCCACCTCCAATTTGGTCTCCCACTTCTCCTCGTCCCCTCCACTGGACACATATATCCTCTTTGTCAATCTTTCCTTATTCATTCTCTCCATGTGACCAAACCATTTCAACACACCCTCTTCTGCTCTCTCAACCACACTTTATCACTGCACATCTCTCTTACCCTTTCATTACTTACTTGATCATACCATCTCACACCACATATTGTCCTCAAACATTCACTTACAACACATCCATCCTCCTCCACATAACCCTATCTATATCCCATGCCCCGTAACCGTATAACATTTTTGAAACCACCATTCCTTCAAACATACCCAATTTTGCTCTCCGAGATAACATTCTCACCTTCCGCATTCTTCAGCACTCCCAGAACCTTTGCCCTCTCCCCCACCCTGTGACTCACTTCCGCTTCCATCTGCTGCTAAATGTATTTCCAGATATCTAAAACACTTCACTTCCTTCAGTTTTTCTCCATTCAAACTTACCTCCCAATTAACTTGTCCCTCAGCCCTTCTGAACCTAACAACCTTGCTCTTATTCACATTTACTCTCAGCTTTTTTCTCTCACACAGTTTACCAAACTCAGTCACCACCTTCTGCAGTTTCTCACCCAAATCAGCCACCAGCACTGTATCATCAGCAAACAACCACTGACTCACTTCCCAAGCCCCCTCATCCACAGCAGACTGCATATTTGCCCCTCTCTCCAAAACTCTTGCATTAATCTGCATAACCACTCCACCCATAAACAAATTAAACAACCATGGAGACATCACGCACCCCTAACACAAACCGACATTCACTGGGAACCAATCACATTCCTCTCTTCCTACTCGTACACTTTTCTCTACTTGTAGCAACTTACCTCCCACACCAAATACTCTTAATACCTTGCACAAAGCATTTCTATCAACTCTCTCATATGCTTTCTCCAGATCCATAAATGCTACATACAAATCCATCTGTTTTTCTAAGTATTTCTCACATACATTCTTCAAAGCAAACACCAGATCCACACATCCTCTACCACTTCTGACAATCTGATGCTCTGTACATACATGCCTTCACCATCTCAATCAATACCCTCCCATATAATTTCCCAGGAATACTCAACAAACTTATACCTCTGTAATTTGAACACTCACCTTTATCCCTTTTGCCTTTGTACAATGGCACTATGCATGCATTCTTCCGATCCTGAGGCACTTCACCATGAGCCATACATACAGTGAATATCCTCACCAACCAGTCAACAACACAGTCACCCCCTTTTTTAATAAATTCCACTGCAACACCATCCAAACCTGCAGGCTTTCATCTTCTGCATTGCTTTCACTACCTCTTCTCTGTTAGGGAAACCCTCTCACTTCGCACATCGCCTTGACCAAAACACCCTATATCTGCCACTCTGTCATCAAACACATTCAACAAACCTTCAAAATACTCACTCCATCTCCTTCTCACTTCACCACTACTTGTTATGACCTCCCCATTAGTCCCTTTCACCAATGTTCCCATTTGTTCTCTTGTCTTATGCACTTTATATGCCTCCTCCCAAAACATCTTTTTATTCTCCCTAAAATTTAATGATACCCTCTCACCCCAACTCTTATTGGCCCCTTATTTCACCTCTTGCACCTTTCTCTTTACCTCCTGCCAATTTCCTTTATACATCTCCCAGTCATTTGCACTACTTCCTTGCAGAAATTGTCCAAACGCCTCTCTCTTCTCTTTCACTAAATCTTATTTCTTCATCCCTCCTCTCACTACCCTTTCTAATTTGCCCACCTCCCACCTTTCTCATGCCACAAGCATCTTTTGCACAAGCTATCACTGCTTCCACAAATACATCCCATTCCTCCTCCACTCCCCTTATGTCATCTGCTCTCACCTTCTTTCATTCTGCACTCAATCTCTCTTGGTACTTCCTCAACACAAGTCTCCTTTCCAAGCTCACTTACTCTCACCACTCCCTTCACCCCAACATTCTCTCTTCTTTTCTGAAAACCTCTGCAAATATATTTTCATGCATATTCGCTATTACCCATGTTAGCGAGGTAGCATTAAGAAGAGAGGACTGACCCTTAGAGGGAATATCCCCACTTGGCCCCCTTCTCTGTTCCTTCTTTTGGAAAAATCAAAACAAGAAAGGAGGATTTCCAGTTCTCCACTCCCTCCCATTCTAATCACCTTCTATGACACGCAGGGAATACGTGGGAAGTATTCTTTCTCCCCTATATACCCTACAATCAATTTCTATGAAAGAGTCCTGGTGTAACCCAGGACCCTTCTAAAGGCTCCTGTGGTCCATGGCTGTGCTTCTAGAAGCAGGGAAATGTAGACTCCTTTGGAGTGATAAGCACTTTGTTGAAGCTTTACTCCTAGTGAAACAGCTTCAGCAAAGGTAATTTTTCGTGGGCAGTGTAATGCCAAACGTGTAGTCTGGTAACACATATATAGGCCCCCAGCACAGACATGAGAGTTAGATGAAAGATTATATGATCAGATAGCAGAAATTAGAAATGAAAGCAATTCAATCATAATAGGAAATTTTAAAGCACATTTATCTAAATGAGGAGAATCCTTTTCATTACCTCACAGCATGGGCTTTACCTAAATTTACTTGACAGTGCCCTAATACCATTAGTTGATAAACCTACACGTGATGAGGATCTTGTGCATAATGTTGAAGTCAGAGAAAAGTTTGATACAAGTGATCAAAAGCAAATTACTTTTATTTTTCAATATTGCCTGTAATACTAGTCTACACAAGAGTTCTGAAAAAATACCAAATTTTAGACTTGCTCTTGAGAAGTAAACTTAAGATAATATCACAAGTGAAAGCAATATGGATGTAGCTTGGGGGAGTTACATTAAGATGTTCAAAGCAGCGAAGGTAACATTTGTGCCAGTGTGAAGTAGACAGTCTTTTTTCAGTGCAAAGCCAAAATTATGGAATAATGACAAATTGTCTAAGAAAGCAACACATAAAATGCTCAAAGAGACCAATAACCAGCTTGACAAAGCAAATTCAGTCAGTCTAAGTGAAACTAAGAGAATTATATGTTAAAATAAATGTCAGTATGAGGTGTATATTGCTGAAATTGTGAAAAAAGAACCAAAAGGAATGTTAGAAGCAACTAATACATTAATAACTGAAAATGGTGATTTGGTTCATGACAATGAAGATGTGGCAAAGATTTTAAATGTCTTTCGCATCTGTATTTACAACTGAAGATGTAGTTCATGTCTTGAATCCAGGTCCAATACCTAGTTAGGAAAACATTTGCGACACACGGATTGAAGATCTAATATAAGCACTAAATAGGAGCTTCAAAGAATGTGTCGAAGTCGAGAACATTATCTCGGAAAGCAAAAATGGATATGTTTGAAGGAATAGTGGTTCCAACAATGTTGTATGGTTGCGAGGCATGGGCTATGGATAGAGTTGTGCGCAGGAGGGTGGATGTGCTGGAAATGAGATGTTTGAGGACAATATGTGGTGTAAGGTGGTTTGATCGAGTAAGTAATACTAGGGTATGAGAGATGTGTGGTAATAAAAAGAGTGTGGTTGAGAGAGCAGAAGAGGGTGTCTTAAAATGGATTGGTCACATGGAGAGAATGAGTGAGGAAAGATTGACCAAGAGGATATATATGTGTCAGAGGTGGTGGGAACAAGGAGAAGTGGGAGACCAAATTGGAGGTGGAAAGATGGAGTGAAAAAGATTTTGAGTGATTGGGGCCTGAACATGCAGGAGGGTGAAAGGAGGGCAAGGAATAGAGTGAATTGGATTGATGTGGTATACCGGGGTCAATGTGCCATCAGTGGATTGAAGCGTCTGGGGTAAACCATGGAAAGTTCTGTGGGGCCTGGATGTTGAAAGGGAGCTGTGGTTTCGGTGCATTATTACGTGACAGCTAGAGACTGAGTGTGAATGAATGGAGCCTTTGTTTTCTTTTCCTAGCGCTACCTCGCAGAAATGGGGGGGGGGGGGGGGTTGTTATTTCATGTGTGGCGATGGGAATGAATAAAGGCAGACAGTATGAATTATGTACATGTGTATATATGTATATGTCTGTGTGTGTGTATATATATATGTATACATTGAGATGTATAGGTATGTATATTTGTGTGTGTGGAAGTGTATGTATATACATGTGTATGTGGATGGGTTGGGCTATTCTTTCGTCTGTTTCCTTGCGCTACCTCGCTAATGCGGGAGACGGCAACAAAGCAAAATAATGAAAAAAGAATAATAAATGAAAGAGGGAAAGTATCAGAGGAATGGAAGCTTGCTTATGTAACATCCATTTTCAAAAAAGGTAATAAATCTGCCCAGAAATCATCATCCAATCAGCTTAACATCTATAGTTGGTAAACTTATGGAAACCATCATTTGGGATAAGACTGTAAACCATTTAGAAGACCACCACTTAATTAATCACTCTCTGCGTGTTTTCAATGAAATTGTCTATGTTTGACAAATCTGATTTTTTTTTCTTGAATTATAAAATCAACATATACAGGTTGAGTATCCCTTATCCAAAATGCCTGGGACCAGAAGTGTTTTGGATTTTGGAATATTTGCATATACATAATGAGATATCTTGGGATGGGACCTAGGTCTAAACACAAAATCCATTTGTTTCATACATTTGTTTATACATATAGCGTGAAGGTAATTTATCCAAATTTTTTAATAATTTCGCTTGTGAAACAAAATTTGTCTAACATTGAACCATCAGAAAGCTGTGTCACAACCTCAGCCACATACGTGGACAATCTGTGGTTGTTCGGCATCACCTTCATTCCTGACTGAATTTATATTATATGCTAATGATAAGCAATCATTTTCTTACACTTATTCACCCACAAGTCCTGAACAGTAAAAATAATATGAAATACCATTAATACAACAAAAAAATAATGTGATTAGGTGTAGAATTTTCCACTTGTAACATAATGTCGCCGCTCAAAAAGTTTCAGATTTTGGATTTTCGGATTGGGGATGCTCAACCTATATGATTGAAAGTAAAACAGTTGAGTTCATTTATCTAGAACTTCAAAAAGCATTCAATAAAGTTAAACATCAAAAGTTACTAACCAAAATTAAATCACATGGCAATGATGGGGTTGTACTTTGGAGGTTAAGGAAATTAGTTACCTGGCCATAAACAATGAGTTTTGATTAATGGTCAAGCCTAAGAATGCTTAAATGTAACAAGTGGGGTACCAAAAGGATCAATCTTTGGGACTGGTTCTCTTTCATATACCTTAATGATATTGATCATGGGCTGCATTTTAAAATATCAAAATTCACAGACGATACCAAGTTGGGAAATAAATATACTTCAGAAATTGAACATCTGTGGCTTTAAACATACAAACTGATCGACAAGTGCAAAGTTTTACATGTCAGTAATAAAAATGAAAAGGCAAGCTACAGTGTGAGTTCTGTTGAACTGCAAAAGGTAAATGAAGAAAAAGACTAAAGACTTGGGTGCAATAATCTCTAGTGGTCCAAAGCCAAATAAACAGTGCACAGAAGAAGTTGAAAAAGCTTTACAAGTCACTAGTGCGTCACCATCTTGAATAATGTGGTCACCTTACTTGAGGAAAGACATACAGAATGAGGAGTACAGAAGATCTACTAGATGATTCCTGGACTAAGAAACAAATCCTATGAAAGCCCATTAAATGACTCAAAGGTTTTTAGACAAGAAAAGAGAAGGTTAAGGGGGATCTAGTACAGACATTCAAAATCATCAAAGGCTTCGATAATCTTGGTCCAATGACTTGTGTAGGGATAGATTCATATATCACTCGTAGTACATGTTTTACCTCAAATGATGCAAAATGCCTTTTTCTTCACAACAGTATTGTGAACATAATCTTATACCAATTAGAGTGGCTGAAAGTAGTACCATACATACATTTAAGAATAGAATTGATAAATTTTTGCTTAAAATCCATGAGACTTTTTTATATTTGATATGTGTTTTCATATTAACACTGATCAATGATTTATTATATCTTCCACAATCAAGAAAATTGCCTCAAAGGGACCCAGTGGTCAGTAACTGCATTCATTTGTATATAAAGAAAAAAGGGACTCCAGGGGCAGGAAGAGGGGCAAGTATGCAGTCTGTTGTCGATGAGAGGGCTTAGGAAGTGAGGTTCGCTGATGATACAGTGACAAAGTATAATAAATAAATAAATAAATATATATATATCTTTTTCTTTCAAACTATTTGCCATTTCCCGTGTTAGCGAGGTAGTGGTAACAACAGAGGACTGGGCCTTTGAGGGAATATCCTCACCTGGCCCCCTTCTCTGTTCCATCTTTTGGAAAATTAAAAAAATAATGAGAGGGGAGGATTTCCAGCCTCCGCTCCCTCCCCTTTTAGTCACCTTCTACGACACACAGGGAATACGTGGGAAATATTCTTTCTCTCCTGTCCCCAGGGATAATATATATAGTGTGGGAGGCAAGTTGTTAGAAGCAGTGAAAAGTTTTTATCGAGGATGTAAGGCATGTGTACGTGTAGGAAGAGAGGAAAGTGATTGGTTCTCAGTGAATGTAGGTTTGCGGCAGGGGTGTGTGATGTCTCCATGGTTGTTTAATTTGTTTATGGATGGGGTTGTTAGGGAGGTGAATGCAAGAGTTTTGGAAAGAGGGGCAAGTATGAAGTCTGTTGGGGATGAGAGAGCTTGGGAAGTGAGTCAGTTGTTGTTCGCTGATGATACAGCGCTGGTGGCTGATTCATGTGAGAAACTGCAGAAGCTGGTGACTGAGTTTGGTAAAGTGTGTGGAAGAAGAAAGTTAAGAGTAAATGTGAAAAAGAGCAAGGTTATTAGGTATAGTAGGGTTGAGGGTCAAGTCAATTGGGAGGTGAGTTTGAATGGAGAAAAACTGGAGGAAGTGAAGTGTTTTAGATATCTGGGAGTGGATCTGGCAGCAGATGGAACCATGGAAGCGGAAGTGGATCATAGGGTGGGGGAGGGGGCGAAAATTCTGGGGGCCTTGAAGAATGTGTGGAAGTCGAGAACATTATCTCGGAAAGCAAAAATGGGTATGTTTGAAGGAATAGTGGTTCTAACAATGTTGTATGGTTGCGAGGCGTGGGCTATGGATAGAGTTGTGCGCAGGAGGATGGATGTGCTGGAAATGAGATGTTTGTGGACAGTGTGTGGTGTGAGGTGGTTTGATCGAGTGAGTAACGTAAGGGTGAGAGAGATGTGTGGAAATAAAAAGAGCGTGGTTGAGAGAGCAGAAGAGGGTGTTTTGAAGTGGTTTGGGCACATGGAGAGAATGAGTGAGGAAAGATTGACCAAGAGGATATATGTGTCGGAGGTGGAGGGAACGAGGAGAAGAGGGAGACCAAATTGGAGGTGGAAAGATGGAGTGAAAAAGATTTTGTGTGATCGGGGCCTGAACATGCAGGAGGGTGAAAGGAGGGCAAGGAATAGAGTAAATTGGAGCGATGTGGTATACCGTGGTTGACGTGCTGTCAGTGGATTGAATCAAGGCATGTGAAGCGTCTGGGGTAAACCATGGAAAGCTGTGTAGGTGTGTATATTTGCGTATGTGGACGTATGTATATACATGTGTATGGGGGGGGTTGGGCCATTTCTTTCGTCTGTTTCCTTGCGCTACCTCGCAAACGCGGGAGACAGCGACAAAGTATAATAAAAAAAAAAAAATGTACTTATTTACTTATTTATTATACTTTGTCGCTGTCTCCCGCATTAGCGAGGTAGCGCAAGGAAACAAGATGAAAGAATGGCCCAACCCCACCCACATACACAAGTATATAGATACATGTCCACACACGCACATGTACATACCTATACATCTCGACGTATACACATATAAACACACACAGACATATACATATATACACATGTACATAATTCATCCTGTCTGCCCTTATTCATTCCCGTCACCATCCTGCCACACATGAAATGACAACCACATCCCCTGATGATGTGATTATTACATGAAAAAGCACTTGGGAACTTATCTTGTTTCATTTTCCCCGTGGACTCATAGGAATATACTTGATCAAGCGCAAAATTGTGATACTTTCCAATATATATATTCCCTGCGTGTCACAGAAGGCAACTAAAAGGGAAGGGAGCAGGGGGCTGGAAATCCTCCCCTCTCGTTTTTAATTTTCCAAAAGAAGGAACAGAGAAGGGGGCCGGGTGAAGATATTCCCTCAAAGGCCCAGTCCTCTGTTCTTAATGCTACCTCACTATCGTGGGAAATGGCGAATAGTATGAAGGAAAGAAAAGATATATATATATATATATATATATATATATCTTTCTTTCTTCTTTCATACTATTCGCCATTTCCCGCCTCAGCAAGGTAGCGTTAAGAACAGAGGACTGGGCCTCTGAGGAAACATCCTCATCCTGCCCCCTTCTCTGTTCCTTCCTTTGGAAAATTAAAAAAAAAATGAGAGGGGAAGATTTCCAGCCCCCTGCTCCCTTCCCTTTTAGTCGCCTTCTACGACACGCAGGGAATATGTGGGAAGTATCCTTTCTCCCCTATCCCCAGGGATAATAAATATATATATATATATTCTTTCTTTCATACTATTTGCCATTTCCCGCGATAGCGAGGTAGCGTTAAGAACAGAGGACTGGGTCTTTGAGGGAATATCCTCACCTGGCCCTCTTCTCTGTTCCTTCTTTTGGGAAAAAAAAAAAAAAAAAAAAAAAAAAAAAAAAAAAAAAAAAGAGAGAGAGGGGAGGATTTCCAGCCTCCCGCTCCCTTCCCTTTTAGTCGCCTTCTACGACACGCAGGGAATACGTGGGAAGTATTCTTTCTCCCCTATCCCCAGGGAATATATATATATATATATATATATACATAATATATATATATATATATATATATATATATATATATATATATATTTTTTTTTTTTTTTTTTTTTTTATACTTTGTCGCTGTCTCCCGCGTTTGCGAGGTAGTATATATATATATATATACATAATATAATGTTTCCATCCGCTGCCAGATCCACTCCCAGATAATATATATATATATATATATATATATATCCCTGGGGACAGGGGAGCAAGAATACTTCCCACAGAGAATTGGGCCAGGTGAGGGTAGTCCCTCAAAGGCCCAGTCATCTGTTCTTAACGCTACCTCGCTAATGCGGGAAATGGCGAATAGTTTGAAAGAAAGAAAGAAAATATATATATATCTTTCTTTCAAACTATTCGCCATTTCCCGCATTAGCGAGGTAGCGTTAAGAACAGAGGACTGAGCCTTTGAGGAACTACCCTCACCTGGCCCAATTCTCTGTTCCTTCTTTTGGAAAATTAAAAACGCTGTCTCCCGCGTTTGAGAGGTAGCGCAAGGAAACAGACGAAAGAAATGGCCCAACCCACCCCCATACACAATGTACACACACACACGCCCACACACGCAAATATACATACCTATACATCTCAATGTACACACATATATATATATATACACACACACAGACACATACATATATACCCATGCACACAATTCACACTGCCTGCCCCTATTCATTCCCATCGCCACCTCGCCACACATGGAATACCATCCCCCTCCCCCCTCATGTGTGCGAGGTAGCACTAGGAAAAGACAACAAAGGCCCCATTCGTTCACACTCAGTCTCCAGCTGTCACGCAATAATGCCCGAAACCACAGCTCCCTTTCCACATCTAGGCCCCACACAACTTTCCATGGTTTACCCCAGACACTTCACATGCCCTGATTCAATCCACTGACAGCACGTCAACCCCGGTATACCATATCGATCCAATTCACTCTATTCCTTGCCCGCCTTTCACCCTCCTGCATGTTCAGGCCCTGATCACTCAAAATCTTTTTCACTCCATCTTTCCACCTCCAATTTGGTCTCCCACTTCTCCTCGTTCCCTCCACCTCCGACACATATATCCTCTTGGTCAATCTTTCCTCACTCATTCTCTCCATGTGCCCAAACCATTTCAAAACACCCTCTTCTGCTCTCTCAACCACGCTCTTTTTATTTCCACACATCTCTCTTACCCTTACGTTACTTACTCGATCAAACCACCACACATTGTCCTCAAACATCTCATTTCCAGCACATCCACCCTCCTGCGCACAACTTTATCCATAGCCCACACCTTGCAACCATACAACATTGTTGGAACCACTATTCCTTCAAACATATCCATTTTTGCTTTCCGAGATAATGTTCTCGACTTTCACACATTCTTCAAGGCTCCCAGGATTTTCGCCCCCTCCCCCACCCTATGATTCACTTCCGCTTCCATGGTTCCATCCGCTGCCAGATCCACTCCCAGATATCTAAACCACTTTACTTCCTCCAGTTTTTCTCCATTCAAACTTACCTCCCAATTGACTTGACCCTCAACCCTACTGTACCTAATAACCTTGCTCTTATTCACATTTACTCTTAACTTTCTTCTTTCACACACTTTACCAAACTCAGTCACCAGCTTCTGCAGTTTCTCACATGAATCAGCCACCAGCGCTGTATCATCAGCGAACAACAACTGACTCACTTCCCAAGCTCTCTCATCCCCAACAGACTTCATACTTGCCCCTCTTTCCAGGACTCTTGCATTTACCTCCCTTACAACCCCATCCATATATATATATATATATATATATATATATATATATATATATTTTCATACTATTTGCCATTTCCCACATTAGTGAGGTAGCTTTAAGAATAGAGGACTCAGCCTTTGAGGGAATATCCTCACTTGGCCTCCTTCTCTGTTCCTTCTTTTGGAAAATTCCAGCCCCCCGCTCCCTTCCCTTTCAGTTGCTTTCTACGACATGCAGGGAATACGTGGGAAGTATTCTTTCTCCCCTATCCCCAGGGATAAGATATATATAATGTATATGAGTGGATGGGCCATTCTTCATCTGTTTCCTGGCGTTACCTTGCTGACGTGGGAAACAGCCATTAAGTATATTATAATAATATATATATGTGAAACTCTTGCAACCCTCAGGAAGCTGCCATATAGTATTTTGGTGTGGTCTATTTTGTGGTTTCAGTGTATTCACTGTGGACATGAAGGGTTTTGGAATGTGTTGAATTAATTTTCGCAGTAATGAAGGGATGGGTGATGTCTAGAGCTTGGACAGAAACGTGTGACTCATGTTTGTCTGGGGGACTCTGGTTTTGGATGAATGTATAGTGGGCTTTGTTTAGGATTGAGTTAGGAGGGTTGTGGTTTTGTGCTTGTTGGGCATTTTCCTTGTGTCTCTGTTATGTTTGTTGGAGCTCGTGTGTAGAAGTTGCTGAAGTATGAGACTAAGGTAGGCTTTTTATTTCTACTTGGTTTATTATGAAGTGATTTGGGTGGGAGAGGTGTAGTGCTGTTGCATGAAAATGAGTGCTGAACATCTTGAGATAGTTTGTATTGGAAAAATCTTTGTTTGTTTGTCATTGTACTTGCTAGACAGCAAATAATTGTTCTGAGGACACAGTGTAGTTGCAAAGCACACTAAAACTAAAAGATCTTTACTCATACAAGGCTCATGGTCCCTACAAAATTTGACTACTGTTCTTGTCACTGGAGAGAGGCAAAGTCCCTACAAAATTTGACTACTGTTCTTCTCACTTGAGAGAGGCAAAGTGTTAAACATCATACCTATCTTCAAAATAGTAGACCAGTAACTGGCGTTGAAGTACAAATCAGTCTCCTAAGTGTGGTGTGTGAGGTTCTGGAAAACATTATTAGAACTTGCCTTCTGTAAAAAAAAAGAAGAAAAAAGAATGAAAGAAAGTAATGTTCAGTTTTATTATTTGTGAGCAAATGTACAAAATAACTTACAAAGAATGGCTTTAATCAGAATCATTAATGATCATCTCCATATATAATATATATTTGTACTGGCTTTGAGGCACTGCAAATATCACTGTATGCATGAAAAGCTTGTACAAGCAACTGAAAAGTGAAATAATTACTACAACTGCATCTAATTTTAAATCATGGAATGCATTAGGAAATATTTATATTCACCATCACACACACTCTAAAGTCAGATAAGTTTTTTAAATTTAATAAAAATGAATAATATTGGCAACACGTTCAATAAATTAAATAAAAGAAACATGCTGTCTTTGCAAAAAATGAAAATTTAGTTCCACTCAATAGCTTGATTTTATAGAATAATCTAAAAGCAAGGACTAAACAGTATATTTTAACAATTTTAATAACGGTAATACTAAACGAACTGCTCTTACTAAAGTAATTGCAGTAGTGTTTTAGTAGATCAAGCAAAAATAGGATCAGTGTTCATCAACTATACTGATTATCAGCAAATTCAGTGCCATCACCAAGAGATCAGGTGCCAGACTGGCGACCGACCATATAGAAGTCTAATTCGTTAAAGTGGAATTAAGTTATTCATGGATGGTGCACATATCAACACTATACTGCTCTTTGACACATGAAAATAGTGTCTTACATTTGCATAAAAAAACAATACACAAAAAATATTCAAATTTTTGACCCGCACACATTAGTTGACTACGAAACATCTACTACACATTTGTTAACAACTAAAGTGCCCGAAAACATGCATACTTGCGTTTATATTATACAGTACCAACAAATCAGTGCTTAATGAGTCATAGGTTCATATTTCACTAGCAAAGAAAATGCTTAACAACAGCTCATGCTCACTTGGATTTGTCACTAAAGCCCTGTCACACAATTTCACCATTTATATAATATTACTGGATGAAGGAGCATGGCACAGTCTCAACAGTAAGGTAAAACCCAAGAGCGCTGTCTCCATCAGTCTCATTAACCTACATGATCGATTGCAGAGGTAAGCACAGCCTCCTTACGGAAAAAGGGCTCACTGCACGATTTGTAGTTTTTCCGCAACTTTACGCTGGAAGGGGAATTGATTATTTACAGCTTACATTTCCAGCATAATTTTGTCTTTTCTCGTCACTTTCTTTAAATCACAAAATATCTGCATATTTTTCATTGTCTTTAATTTGGGGGATGGCAATGACTAGTATAAGCGTGGGTTAGAGGCAGTGGATGACAGGCAGAGTACCAGAGGAGGTCTCTACTAATGTCACTGTCTACATACCACCCAACTTTCTTTACCAATACCACGCTTGCCATAGGTGGTGACCTCGGCACCTATGTATTCTCGAGTATCTGGGTAAGTGATTAGCCTTTTACACTCGTCTGTTACCAGTCTGCTCACAGTAATAAGACAGTGCGTCCCACAACTTTTTTCACAACTTGCAGAAACAAAGTTTTCATGGATACTATGCCACGGATAGCATATCACCTTTGGTAGCAGACAAGAGGCTCTATATCATCAATTACCAGAGTCAATGATACGTTCACATCTCACTGGAAGGCAAAGAGTAATATGATGAACGGTACGAGGAGAATGAACACCATGTAAACGGGAACTCGAGGCTGGCAGGTGGTGGTCACCTCAAAGGAGTGAAGTTCCTCAAAGTTCTCCCCGGCTGGGACCTCTACCACCACTGCCTCTGTCTGAGTGAATGCCAGAGGAAACACACACTCTTTGGAATTTCGGCAAGAGTCTAACGCAGAGCTGACATCATAGGTTGCTCGTTGTAACTCCAGGTTGAACCCCAAATGATTTTGCTCAATAGAATTGTCTGATGTAAATATAAAGTAATAATAGTCGGATGTGTTGACTGCGAAGCTCCATGAATGTGGATTGTCTGCATTCAAGTTATTGATCTGTCTTTCCCAGTCAATAAAGGGAGTGATATCTATCGTTAGGACAGAGTTGCGACATTGTTCTAGGAATTCCTCACTACTAGAAAACGACGAATTCCCCGTTGTGACATCAACAGTATCGTTAAACTTGTGTAAAAGTTCCATTCTGTCAAACATCTGTGATTGAATACGATCATCCTGCCCAATGGAGAGCTCAGGAGCGTCACGACGTACACGTTCGCCTGCTTGGGACTTATTTGAACGCTTTTGATTAGCGTTAGTCTTAAGATGTCTGCCCTTTTTGCCCTTCTTATTCTTCTTTCTTTTTTGTTTTCTCTTTTTGGGAACTCCTGGCGACTTCTGGAGGTGATATTTATGCTTCTGCATCTTAAAGCCATCAGGCAGAATTGGGTCAAGATCATCATCTGGCTCAAGGTCACCCACTTCAGCTTTGTCATCTCTGATTCCGCCTCTTCTGTCTGTTTCATCATCGAACACTTCGCCTCCCCAGTTATCCCAATGACGCTCTTCATCCATCCTTAGATCGTTTTGGTCAGGTGGACTCTTGTACACGTTGTTCCCCCCAGGTGATGGGTGGTCATCATTCAGTTCGCTCTCCAGACGATTCTCGCGGTAAAAACACTTGCGTAGGTTTTCCTCACTTTGCACCACGAGGAGAACACCGCCGGGCCATCTGTAACAACGCGTTTAACTGAGTCAAGTCTGGACCTAGACATATGTTGGTGCTGAGGCACTCATAAACACAAGGTTGAGGTGTAATGTTTATCCAAACGTTTCGTTCCAACAGACTTCATCAGTGGAATGAAAAGTCCACTGATGAAGTCCATAGCGAAGAAACGTTTGGATTAAAGCTCCACCCCAGAACCCCGTGTTCTTAACTCTTGTTTACACAACTGTAAAATATCTGTCGTGTATATAAGGTGATGTCAATGATATTATTCAAGAATTATGTTAATGTGATATTAAAAACTACAAATGGATATTAAACTACTAAAAAGGATAAATGAGCAAGCAAGACTCACCTGGCTGAAGTGGAGAGGGCGACGGAGGAACCCTGGAGGAGGTAAACGCCCCAGTATTCTATATCGTCATGTTGGAGTGTGAGGTTCCTCTTGAGGGTGACGTGGCGCCGCTGCTCCTGCACTCGAGGCGAACCCGCCACCAGGAAGGCGTCCAGGGTCCCGTTGCTTGTCACACGCTGACCCTGAACCAGAATAATACGCCTCAATGAACTTGATGACTCTGACTCATGAAAAGTGACATTAAATACAAAAATATATAAAAAGTATACATTTATTGCAGTACATATGATTCCCTAATATATGACAAAATTTATCTACATACAGCATTTCTTGTTTACCGATTTTCGTTAATGAATTAATTCCCTGTAGGAAATTTTTAAAAATTTGTCGGTTAATAATGTCCCGTTGTGAGCATCGAGGTCACAGGGCAGTAAAAGTTATGAATTTTCAGGGAAAATTGCGTTGAAATTACGTAAATATCCCTGACGGCCTTATGATTACTGACTTCTCTATAATGTGTGGAACTACAATACAAAATAAACAAAGTTTGGCCATGTTCGTGTCATGCTTACCCCGTACTTTTAACTTTCAACTGACTCAAGCTTTAGCTTTTAAAGATGTAAATCCAGCTTTCCTTAATATTAACCTTATTTCCGACTTTTACACAATGAAGCATATTTTGATGCAATGAGAGTACATTACGACATGACTGCAATAATGGTTATCTTCACATTTTCACGTTATTGAGATTCAGTGATGGACTTCCCTTATATCTGTATGTTTTCTGGATGTCAAATTCTGCTGAACGACGGATAGGCAAACTCTTTTAAGGAACTTTACACTGGAAAAAATCTTATAATTTCATTATCCACGAATTTGTTCCTCTCAAATTCAATCACAAATCAAAATTACCTTACAACATACTCATTAGTTTTGATATTCGATATTGGTGATATTAAGATGAACCTTTCCATGACATTTATAACCAAAAAATAAATAATATTTGAGTAAAAATCTAAGAATATATGGAAAAAAGTTTCGAACGCAGTCGCTCTCTGGTTTGGTATCAGACAAATAAGAGTTCTGTGAGCGTGCTGACGATATTATTCTTTAGAATTGGCTTGCGATTTCGCTTTTAATGCACAAACAAATGTAATGATGAAAACTGAAGTAATAGGGACATGGATTGCAAGCAGCAGGGAAGGGTATATGGTGGTAATCAAAAAAAATTCTTGACGCAAATCATCAACGTTTTGTGTGTGTCAGTGCCTCCACAAATTCTAGAACATTGAACGAACAGCTGAGGGAAATATGGACCCTTACCTACCCTGAGTTATTTGAATCAACTGATTCTAATTAGTCTTTACTTCGTTAAAATGGGAGCAAAGCTGTTAGAGAGAAAGAGAAAATGAATAAACAAATGGTAGACCTCACACAACAAATTTTTGAAGGTTCAAACTTTCAAAACAGCAGTGTACGTGGTATCGTTACCATTTGCTTATATTCTTTTTAGTATATATATATATATATTTATTTATTTATCCACTTTGTTTCTTTATTTACGATATGGAGCTTGGCAAAATGAACTGCGGACTTTTTGTAATAACAGCTGTGTAGTGTTTGGAACAAACTGGCCTGTCAATGAACCTTCAAAAAGTCCCATGGCATGGAGATAGAGTCAGCACAGGGTTTGAAAAACGTGAGGGAATTACTGTAATTGTTCGAGAGGTTGCTGGAGTTGTTACGGCGAGTACATAGGCTCTCCGGAAACACAATATTCGTAATATTTCACCTATGTCACTATAATGTGCTAATATTGGCAACGATGAAAGATATTATGTAACTTACTGAAGAGATGATGGAATAGTTTTCTACTAATGTATTCTGTTGTTTTTTCTTGTAAATATTCAGTTTTCGGTACAGGGAATTGGGGGTCATATCTTTTCGCGTCTATGTATGCTTCTAATACTCGTTTACTCTTATCCTAAATGTCTCTAAAGTTCCAAAGCTCATTTGGTCTGGTCTTTGTTGGTTAGGTTAGGTTACAGTTTGTGTTGATGTTCATGTCAGGGTATGAAAATTGTATCGTAATGTCCGAGTTAGGCACTGAGTAGAGCAATACGAGTCGAGTTGTTAAGCGATGAGCCAATTACTTGTATGTTAAAATTCATACCGCCCCCTCGTGTGCCTTACCAGAACCTTCCAAACTACTGCATTCTCAAAGTATAACATTAACCTACATCAACTGCAGGTGAATTAACTCCTCGACCGTGCCATCTCCCTTGTATCCCGTCACAGTATGTGTGGAGTTTGTTCACGTGGTCTCTGTGGTTTATGTATTTCTGGCTCACCTTAAAAGTGCGTTCATATACATCTGCCTACATTTCTCATAGATCCTCAAAACAAATTCTCGAACCGTCATATGGACGCGGTGGCTTTAACAGGAATTGCAGAAAGGATACGAATTTCACAAGACTAGTGGGACTAGGCGTGGGTGCTTACATAAGGCAAGAGGAATGGGTGTGTTCTATTTGGCATATCCCAACCTCACAATAGTGAGACCCTCGCCCACTACGTTCTTAATACTGGTCTCATTACTATTAATGTAACCGTAACGGTTATGCTACCTACCCGCACATACGAGGCATGTAATGACTTCAGGAATGAGTTGTCTTCACCGCAGATATCTTTTTGTGTGTTTGGTAGCTTGTTTTATTTATTCATTATTCCTAGCTATTTTACACTATACTTCTCATTACCTTTAGTATTAAAATGCCATTTAGTGTATGGCACTAAGAGAATGACCATTAAAAAAAGCACACATACTGTCTGTCCCCAGAACCTCTCCGCTGCAATGACAACCCACGCGTGTTGTGCCTGTGAAACATCTTTATGATCTGGAAATCTGCATGTGCAAGGTGGTTGTCCTCACAGAAATATGGACTGCCAGTCATTAGAAGTTTTGTAAGACTTGGAAGTGCGTAGCGCCTAGAATAAAATGTTTGGTTTACTGGAAGTGTGGTGTACGCGACAGACTTGGCAACCAGTCAATGCACACGACCCATACATTGCCTGCATTACCTTGGGATAAAATGGGAAGCAACACTTTAATTACGTATGCTGACGTCTTGCATGTATGTAGTCCACCATAAAAAAAAGGGAATGGGGGGAAAAGAAAACTGGTAAAGGAGGTATAAATGAAGTATAAATTTTTGTCTGATGTATGCAAAGTCCGACCATCAAAACTGTCGATAAATATTATATCTAACAACAATAATGTGTAACACTGGAAAGCTGGCCTTAGTAGTGTGCGCAGAAGAACCCTGAGTAGAACAAGGCGACGCACATTAAATGGTTTATTACCTGACACCAGAAGGAGGACACGGCGTGGTTGAGGGCGCGGGTGTCCGTCTCAGTCATGGGGAAGTGGCGGGCGGGGTAGAGATGATAGCGGGCGTACAGAGGCAGGGAGATGAGGACGGCTGGCAACACAAACACCACCACGAAGAAGGAGATCACCCGCCACGCGGATGCCATCTGTAGACAATACAACACCGTCAGTGGATCCAACGAATTATTGAGAACCAAAAATAATTGCTTAATTAGTTATTCATCTAGTGTGTAAATACACCTGATGATTGAAATCTAAGGCATATACTTTCATACCTATTTTATCATAGACTATTGAATATATATATTCATGTACATAAACAGATAATCTACATAGTATATATATATATATATATATATATATATATATATATATATATATATATATATATATATTCTCTAAAGTAGAGCTCCAAAAATTATTACTATACCAACATCAGTTGAGGCTCATAAATATCATCTACCTATCTATCTATATATCGTTAGTCGGGATAAATATGGCTCAGTGTATCCACGTGTGGCCAGACCGCCACAACACCAGTATCTCCACAGTTCATAATGGTAAATGTGTTCCCTTGTGTTTTCCACTTGTTTCTGTCCGTTCCTACAGCAGAATATCACACCATCCTGGGTTTCATTGTGAGACCAAGACGGCTTGCATAATGCAGGCTGCCAGGTACACAAAGGTCTCTCTCTCTCTCTCTCTCTCTCTCTCTCTCTCTCTCTCTCTCTCTCTCTCTCTCTCTCTTAATATATATATATATATATATATATATATATATATATATATATATATATATATATATATATATATATATATGCACACACACCTATCCTTGTTGACATATTCTTGTGTATGTTTCACGGATACAAACACATCCCAGTTAAAAACCAACAAGAGTGATGGGTCCCACAAGGGTTGCCACTGAGCCTTCTGTTTTCCTTCGTCAGTGTAGCCAGTTCTGCCCGAGGTACTGTAAAACATGTTTACAGACGGTGCCATCTCATGACTTCGTTTAACTGCTGTGTTTAGTGCAATGACTTGCAAAGTGGCTTTAATAAATCACAACAATGATCGCACAAACGATTAATGAATTTAGTCTAGATAAATGAAGATAAATTAGGATGGGATATGGAGATAAAAGACTTTATTAACAAATGATCATTAGAAAAATCTACATAGGAAACGTACATCAGGAAGCCTAATGTTGGGATAGTCTTCATCGATCATAAAGAATTAGTTAACAGAAGCTTTGCAAACACTTATCATACTAGTGGGATATGTTCGTGCAACCTGCTGCTTCCTTTATGAAAAGGAATATAATGAAGATTAGAGATGGGGTTGTGTAGGTACTTCAGGAATATATAATGAGCGAGGGTAGAGAAGGGGTAGTGCAGGAAATGAGAGGTGTAAGCCAGGATGGGTCGCCACTAAGACCACATCCATCCACTCCGGTGGAGAGAGAGAGAGAGAGAGAGAGAGAGAGAGAGAGAGAGAGAGAGAGAGAGAGAGAGAGAGGGGGGGGGGGGAGCGTTCAAGCCCCCCATCACTCTTAAAGTCGTTCACTTTACGTTCTGACGTATAGCAGGGTCTAGGGTCTCTGGCTTAATGAACCTGGCCAGATGCTAGACCAGAAATAAGATCTGAGAACAAGTGTCTTAACACCATCAAACGCTGGGTAAATCATGACAGCGTGACTATATGACACGAGAGACTTCAGCACCGATGAACTGATGACAAAGAACACTACAAAATACTGAGTGACCATCCAGCCAGCTTTGAGCAGACGCCTGATGAACGAACTTTTCAGGCAGTTCGTATCGTTAACACCAGGATATTCAAGAGTGTGTACAACAGAAGGATGAGATTAAGAAGCTGTGAATCGTGAGCGTGAACTTGCTACCCATAAAGTAAAAACCAGGAACGGAAAACGAAAGGAGAAATCTTACAACAAACACGTACACAAACATCCATAGACACACAATACGGACCTGCACGCATTTACCATTGGGCATGTTTGTCTATATACTCAGCATGTTCTCCAAGTAACCCTCACTTAAGCAAACATCCCACCTGCAGTTTCCCAACAGCTTTTACACTTACCGTCGTACCTATACCTGGTATCTCATTCCACTCATCAACAAGTCTCGTCCCCAACCTCTAGTCTTACACCCATTGTTAAAGAGTTCTTTCTCGACTGGAGACTCAACTATTTCACTGACATCCAATCTTTACTTAGATCTCATCTACCTGCAAATTTCCATATCACCCCTCACTTTTCGCCGCTGTAGGAAATGCAACTTTTATGAATAAACTAAAAAGTACGAAAGATTTCTAATGCCTGCCATCTCACTTTGTTTGCTTTATAGGAAATTTTATATATATATATATATATATATATATATATATATATAAACCTCCAACAGCTAGGATCGAACCCGGGACCCCTGTGCAACAGGCGGGGGCGCTGCCGCTAGGCTATGATCGCCCCTAATAGGGAAATGACTATCCCGCCTGTTGCACAGTGGTCCCGGGTTCGATCCTGGCTGTTGGAGGTTTGTATGTTCTATGAAGGTGCGCGTTCATATGCACTTTGTTCGTATGTATATATATATATATATATATATATATATATATATATATATATATATATATATATATATATATCCTGTAACACGGTAGCCAGATCTGCACAGCATTAGTTAAGTGAGGGCTGACAGAAAATATACATGGCTAACTCAGTATAACATTTACACATTTACTGCAAATATTCCTACAAATAAATCCTCGTATCATTACTATTCACCTCATTTAGACCACCTTACACGCTGCTTCCGCGGTTTTATGTTAATGATATATATACTCCAAGATGACTCTCACACGCCGATTTTTTTTTTTTTTTCAATATCTAAGTTGTCAAGAAGATACACTGGACCTCTTGTTTTTACCACCCAATATCAAGGAGTCTGTATTGATGAGCGACTCAATTTCTTTCATGAGCCACTTTTTCCTTCCATATTTCTATTCTATTTTCCCGCTGCATAAATAATGACCTAAATATATCAAACCCTTCCTATTACCACATGAATACGTGCACTTGCGCTCTCTCTCTCTCTCTCTCTCTCTCTCTCTCTCTCTCTCTCTCTCTCTCTCTCTCTCTCTCTCTCTCCTCCCCGTCTTTCTCAAGCCAAAACATTTCCTTCACAGGAAATTTCATGTAAAAACCAGTACGTCTATACTTGCATCGAGACCCCCAACCCCCCATCCCCACCGCCAACACCTACCTCTTCGTTCATCAGGGAGACCAATTGCAACCTGGACAGAAAACCGGTGTTAGTCTAAATGCAGCCGAGAAAGCGGGAAACCACGAGACCACCCGTGCAAAACCAGTTAACGGACAATGTCGAAAAACCAGTCTATCCGGCTACAATCAGATTCCTCAGGAGGGAAATGTTCTCGCATAAGTTTGATAAATTTCAGGTTACGAGAGTCACTCACTTTTTACTGTGAGGAAAGAAATAAAAGCGCGAGTTTCCATCATCGACGAGGTTGTGCGAGGAGAAAAAGAAAGTTTTCCCCCAGATGAGGAAGACGTTGACACACCGCAGCCCACAGCTATGTGTTGCTTAAAAGCTACAGAAGGCGGCGATACTGTACGTGTTAGCGTTGCTTCAGAGCAGCAGCAGGTGGCGACATCGTACATCATTTCATTTATCGTACAGTTATTTCATTTACCGTACAGTGTTGTTTATATGCAGCAACGAAAAGAACTGTGCAAGCCAGTTTTTCTAGGTGTCGATGCCGTACGTCAACTGTTGCTTAAGAGCAGCAGAAGGTGGCGCTATCTTCCTCTTGTGGTAGCTACAACAGCATCGAAGGACGCGCCAAGCAGTCTCTCTCTCTCTCTCTCTCTCTCTCTCTCTCTCTCTCTCTCACTTTTGATGAACAGCAACGAACATGGCTCTGGCGGAAAGAAGCCCTCAACATACGTCGTCTTGGGGGGAAAAAACGAAAAAGAAAAAGAATGAGGGTAATTATAACTCCTTAAGTGTTTACAGACCTGACTCTCTTAAAGGTGTAAAAGACTGTAGAAAAAAAAATAAAACCTATTGACCACTAACCATGACCCTTGGATGTGATGACCTCGCCTTTCATGAATGAGGTCAAAGACCATGGCATCATCCTACATGGTGCACGAGTCGTGTCTAACGCGGCTAAGTAAACACTCAGAGAAATTCACGTGTAAGATGAATTAGCAGAGGAGAACCCAACGTGAGGGAAAGTTTATTCAGACTTCATCCACACTGTGTATGTCACACCTGACATAACTCCCATGTCTCCACCACTCACGCACCTTAACCCCTAAAATGGTACCATGACTCCTGCCACATCTACACACAAACACCCACCCACACAGCCAACTCAAGAGGCAAGAGGAAAACGTGTTACCTGACTTAAACAACAAACCCCCTCCTCATTCGGTCCAGACCTCTCAACGAGACTCCATAATGCAAGCGAGGTTAACTTTTCGTCCTAAGGCGAGACGTGGTTGGGTTCGCTGATATCAATAGCTTCAGTTCTGTATAGTTTTTAACGAGAGGCAACGTCAGGTAACCACCAACCAACTGTATTGTTAGCCAGCCAGTTAGCTAGCCAGCCAGCCAGCCATGGCTCGGTCGTTGTGTTACACAAGCTCCGACGCCGGACACTGGAGAACGTGGACCCTCACCCAACCCCTCCTGCCACGGCTCCCCCCTATCCCCATCCCCCACCACCTCACCTCACTACACTGCCAGCGGCCCACCACTACCACACACACACACACAGCTCCCTCAAATCCAAGCCGGAAGACTGGCGTCTCGCAGGCTCTAAACGAGGATGGACAGTGGCTTCAAGAGAGGGTACGGTCCCAAATGGCCTTATAACATACACGGGAATAACCGCCAGTATCTTGCACGAGAAAAAGAGAAGTGAAAATGAAAATGAAAAATAGCACCAATAATCAAATAAAACAGATGAAACATACATCATGTAAATAATGCAAAATGAATTAAAAGAGGTTCCTGAACATGGAACTATATACACAAATCTTGTACACACACACACACAAAAGAGTACAGAAGACAAGATGAACATCATCAACCCCCTCCCCCAGCCAAGGTCTACACACCTCCCCACGATATCAGATAAAGACTTCATTGGTCTCCGCAGCTTTAAAGACATTGGTTAAGCGCTATGCTACTATCTTTAGCCATAGGAAGTGTGGACAAGGGATAAATTACCCCTAAAATCCCCAGGGAAAGTGGGTGAGGGCTGTAGTACTCCCTAAAGTCCCACACAAGAGTGGATAAGGTGCTATACTAACCCTAAAAGAACCAGAGACAGTGGACAATGGGTTACACTGACCTTATCAGCACCAGAAAGAGTGGACAAGGGTTTACATTAACCCTATCAACACCAAAAAGAGATTGAACAAGGGGTTTATACTGCTCCTATCAGCATCAGAGATTGTGGTAAAGGGCTCCATAGCTCGTAACTACAACAAAGCATAGCTTCGCAACACCAGGCCTCCCTTGCAACACAAGTGTTCGTCTGTGAAGGCTATAACAGCGATAATCAACAGTATAACCAATAGGTTATGTAGCTTCTTTATCCTCATAAACGAAATCCTAACGACAAAAACAACACTGCACTGACAACTTTACGTCACATTGTAAACACACAAATGTACAAAACATCGTTCGAAAAATAACCAGGAAACAGATCTGTTTTTAACATTTTTTTCCTGCAAGGTGATGGTATTGAACTCAGGCGACAACTTTGCTTGCTACTATACAACCGGTCGTATGAATTCGACGCCCCGGGGCACGAGCGGTTGTGACAGGAATCTTAAAAAGGTGCCTTAAAATAACCAACAGTCGTAATCAAGGACCAGAAATGTACCCCTTGAACCTACATACACTAACATATTACTGCAACAGATCATCCCCTAAAAATACATGATTATGAAATACTACATTTTTCCGTAGGTGATAAAAGGTTTTCATATGGTTAAAAAAAATCACTAGTGAAGGGGTTACGTTTCTGACCCACTGAAAAAAACAGGTACTTCGGGTCCCGTCGGGTTTCGGGCCAGGCTCGGCTGGTCCTGTACATAGTCCCCAAACTTGTTATCTTAACACTGCAGCCCTCAGCCAGGCCCCCGAGTCACAACATTCAGGATGGACTTGCGTTGTGACACGCAAGTATAAAATATCACAAGACTCGTTGAGATTTTGGTGTGTGTGTGTGTGTGTGTGTCGTAAAGATCCCGAAGCCTAGCGACTGTTGCTTTGTGGCGCCTCACCTTCCACAGCCGCGTCACATGCGGTCTCTCCTCTATGGTCGGGGCCGGAGTCTCTAGGATCTCGCACACTATGGTGAACACTGGGTCTCCCTTCACTGGGATAACGATGTCTCGCACAACCCCAACCATGGCGACTTCAATGCTCACGTTCAAAGGTGGTGATCCAAAACCGCTGCCTGGCTAATGTTCGGAGTTACTCCTGTTTACACATCATTCCTCAGCCGCGCGTATGTTCTCACGCCAGAGAAGTACCCTCCAGTCTACAGGTTTGGTGGTTCCAAGCAGCTGTGGAATACCCAACGGATTTTCATATTTTCTGATGTATAAACTAGTTCTGTTTTAGGTATCCAACGTGTAATTTTCGTCTGGCGTCTTTAAGTTACTTGGAATTCCAGGCCACCCCGCATCGACACCCTCAACCTTCGACAACTAGTGACTGAAACCTCCCGAGTAGACTCCTCTATTATACGTGCATGCCTCTCCGGCAACTCGGTCACCTGACCGAGTTGCCGGATATGACCAGAAACCCTCAACCTCGTCCACAATTAACGCTTGTTTCGAAAAATGTTGACCTGCATTCCAAGAAAGCAAGAATAATTATTTCCATTATTTTCTATTTTTCCTGACAAGTTATGCAATATGGATATGTTGACTGACAATGAGATAAGTCTGATCTTGCACGGCATGTAAACACTGGTCTTCTCCTGAGAGCCAGTCAGGACAAGGTCCATTATGTGCGTCAAAGGGTTTTTGTTGGCGCCTCTGGCATAGTGGGATTGGTTGTACAGGAGCATCTTGAATCCGGGAAACAAAAATAACTCGGGGAAGATGGGAAAATACCCTACCGAAGAGTGTAATCGATACAAGAGAAAAACGTCTAATATTGTCGCTTGTCCTGAAAGCCTGATCAATTTGCAACAGGAAAAGTTTTTGTTTTTTCTGAAGGAAATAAATCCACTCAAGTCAGAGTCCTCCTAATTAGAGAGCAAGCATCATTAGCCGCCTACCTTGATCCATGCACACCATCTTGAACTCTTCAGGAGTACAAATGTACAACACCCCCTCTGCTGTATGGAAAAGCACTTTGCGATTCATATCATGCTAACTCAGCTCACGTGAAGACCTAGGGAACGCTGGTCTACGCTGCATGTATGTAAATATAATTACCAGGAAACCTAGTCATAATGTTAGGTGCCCTTTTTCCTCACATGATCTAGTGTATATGGCTAATCCTAAGCTCTCCACACCACGAGAGCAACCTGACGGAGAACGTTGGTGCCTGCTGCTGTTGTCTTTCCACTGTGACACGACGAACATACTCAAGGCTGGGAAGCTCATCGCTATTCAGTAAATAATTAAGGTATGCATAAACATTCAGTCACAAGGTCACATATATATATATATATATATATATATATATATATATATATATATATATATATATATATATATATATATCTTTCTTTCTTTCAAACTATTCGCCATTTCCCGCATTAGCGAGGTAGCATTAAGAACAGAGGACTGGGCCTTTGAGGGAATACCCTCACCTGGCCCAATTCTCTGTTCCTTCTTTTGGAAAATTAAAAAAACCGAGAGGGGAGGATTTCCAGCCCCCCGCTCCCATATATATATATATATATATATATATATATATATATATATATATATATATATATATATATATATATATATTCGTTATGGCAACAATAGTGATTAACACTACACTCATATGTATAAGAACTGCCCGCACAACCATATTTACATGACCTTATACCACCCGATTTGTAGATTCAAACGAGATCCTTTTAACGTTAAAAGATGAAATTACCACGAGAAGGAAGGGAGCTGTGTCGTCCCACCGACCTGGCAACCCTCCTCCCTCAGCTAGGGACTGGAGATCATAAAAACGCTCACGGTGCGGGTTTTTGCTGCTGCGGGCAAGCCGGGAAAGGCGATGCTGCTGGCTGCTGCTGCTGCTCGTGCAGGAAACCCCCTTGCAGCAGCCGGCCCAACACAGCAGCTGAGGCGAGGATGAAGAGGCCGGTGCCTGGAGTAACCTTGATGTTGGTCAGTTCGTTGTGGGTTAACGGTGGTGGTGGTGTTGGCGGCGGCGGTGTTGTGGTGGTGGTCGGCCGTCGACGTGTTGGAGGCAAAGGTCAAAAGGGGATATAGACGATTACTTGGTGATGCAGTTCATGTTTACTGTGGTCAAGGTGTTCAGCTGATGCTCGTGGAACGGCAGTCACTTTTCTTTTGATGGCCAGATTTTACACGACGTTGCGATTGTAATTTTGATACGCACTAGGACTGTGTGGATACGCACTAGGATTGTGAGGATACGCACTAGGATTGTGTGGATACGCACCAGGATTGTGTGGACCGGACTAGGATTGTGTGGATACGCACTAGGATTGTGTGTGTGGACTAGGATTGTGTGGATACTGGCTAGGATTGTGTGTGTGTGTGTGTGGACTAGGATTGTGTGGATACGCACTAGGATTGTGTTGATATGTGTGTATAGCGTTCGGTAAATATAAATATTTGACCACTTAACCTACTTCAGGTTTGAACTGAAATATCTTCTCGGTTGTCGGAATCACACAAAATGTCCATACCTTACGCTTTTTTTTCTGGGGTTGGGGGGGTGGGGGAGGGGTATTTACTCAGTCTACTAGACACTAGTGAGACTATTGATTGTGTCAAGCTTCTCGCTGATGCATGCATCTCCGTGCATCCTGCCTGGTCCGTTATACCTTGGAAAAAAAAACAAAAAAAAAAACATCCCACAGTTTCTTGTTAAGAAATCCAGGGATATTCCCAAGGCGCTACTACTTACCAGTACTTCTTTCCCACACTCTACCCAGTCTGTCATTCGGGTAAGTAATCACCTATGTATACTGGTCAGGACCTACAACTATTATTTTTCATTTACAAACCTTCACAACATATCTGCCTGTCCTCGTGCTTCAGTTTTTTTTTTTTTTTTGCTGAATCGACTCGGGCAATACGGAACAAAAATGGACGTTGTCTAACGCAGCAATTTCTTCATTACGAAATGTTAGCACACATCAATATTCCAGTTGAGAGAGGAGGGTCAATTTGAATAGCGTCATTGTTCTCGCTTCTCTCGTTTTGGAAGTTCTTACGTACCCAACGTATCATCATTATCATTGCAGATTCCACCCCAAGTTCCTTTGTTGTGTTCTCCAAACGTGAGGTCAATTCGACATAATCTCTCACCCGCATCTCGATTCATCTGTCGTATCCTTCGCCATGTTACGTGTCCTTCGTACCTTCTGGAGGTGGTACTACACTGGGAAGACTTGCATGATACGTGCTTGAAGGTTGTCTGGGAAGACTTGCATGATATGTGTTTGAAGGTTCTCGAAGAAATTACAATCGATAAGGCGCCTACCATACCTGGTGCTCTGAAGTCACAACCTGAGGATGGTGTATATATACATATAGTGATGGACTCATACAATCAACCATCGCTCTTTAGGATCTGTTCGCTCTCGGGATCTCGATTCAGCAACCTAATTTCTCTATAATTCCCTCTTTTTTTCCTTTATATATAAATACTATCATTCCGTGATGACATTTTCAAAGGCCTTCGCCACGTCTGCGTAAATAGCACCAGTATTCTCCTTTTTTTCACTCCAGCGGCTTCCAAGGTCCAGCTCTACATTCCCTGCTTTTCCGGGTTGCGTGGCTAGTCTGGCTCTACTACTATATACAGTAGGTCATCCTCAGAAACCTTTATGACCCACGGTATCAGAACAACTGGTTTTGATTGTCTCTCCCCCCCCCCCTCCCCTTATTCAATCGCTTTGTGTGGAGGAGCTGCTGCACGTCAGCAGTTTCCTAATTCTCTACGATGAGGCCTTCATTTTATCAAGACAGTTGAGTAAATGACTGTGTGTGTGTGTGTGTGTGTGTGTGTGTGTGTGTGTGTGTGTGTGTGTGTGTGTGTGTGCGTGCGTAATAACCTGGGAAATATGTTTCAGCCACGTACAGATACGGATAAACGACAGCCACGAACAAATATAAGTGAGAGAACTACGTACAAACACGGGAACAAGAGAGCCACGTACAGATAAGGGTAAGAGGGAGCCACGTACAGATACAGTCCAAACAAATAATCATTTTAAAAGACCAAAAAGAGAGTCATTTCGAGACGAAACCTAACCCTTCAGTTCTACAGAACAACAACCCGACCTCCTTACTGAACGACCGTATAACACTGCATCTGAACTTACTTGAACAGAGAAAAGAAACTGAACAATATATATATATATATATATATATATATATATATATATATATATATATATATATATATATATATATTCTTAAGTTCAGCCTTTACCTCACTGATCCGAGGGCACACACACACAGACACACACAAGATACAGATGTAAGAACAGATAAAAAGAAAGATCTTGATAAAGACACGACATTAAATAATGTCCATTTGGACTCTGCCATAAGGATGATACAAGTTTCCAGATTACTTGGGATTCCGTTATGTGACCTGGACTGGTAGAGGATACCTAAATGTACTCGAATCGTAACTTGATACGTTGTCAGGGACGTGTTCCAGGGGAGATCTTGAAGGTTCTATACCTGTGCTATGAGCGTCAGTGGAAATGATGGTTGGGTGAACACCTAGAGGAGTCTCCTCAGGGTTAAGGCTTCGTGTTGGCTTTTCAAGACCCGTGTGGTCCAGGGACGTTGTCGGTTTGAGGGTAATTTGTGAGCAGCGTCTCATACATAAGCTTCGTTTTCTTTTCAAGAAGGGAACGTAGTTGGATTGAGTTGTAAGCGCTTCATGCGTGGAAGCCAAGGTAGTGGTGTGGGGGACGAGAATTTTCTTTCCCATACTGGTGTGAGGGTCTTTAGTGGTTAGGCTGCATTTGTGCCATGGTCTCTACTTACAGGGAAGTGGTCTTATCTGAGAGGTCTCTACTAACTGGGAGTGGTCTTGCCTAAGAGGTCTCTACAGACGGAGAGTGGTCTTGTCTGAGAGGTTTCTACTGATGAAGAGTGGTCTTGTCTAAGAGATCTCTACTGACGGAGAGTGGTCTTGTCTGAGAGGTCTCTACTGACGGAGAGTGGTCTTGTCTGAAAGTTCTCTACTGACAGAGAGTGGAGGTCTCTACTGATAGAGAGTGGTCTTGTCTGAGAGGTTTCTACTGACAGGGAGTGGTCTTGTCTGAGAATATTCCTTTGTTTTATGAGGTCCGGAAGTTGTGTGGGGAATGTCGGATTTTATTGCTAAGTTGGTGTAGTATGTGCTTTTGGCTGCCTTGGTTTCTGGTGTTGATGTATACTGTGGTGGTAGTGTGAGAGGGTCTGGTTAGATGTCTGTGTCGCTGAGTGGGAGTTGCACATCCAGAGCTACGAGTACTCAATGTACGGCAGGGAACGATGTGTCACGGAGGTCAAACCAATGAGGCTGTTTACGTCTAAGAGCAGAGACTCTGGGTGACGGGGGCGTGGCACTGTGTGTGTGGATGTACTTGAAGTGTCAAGGATTGGGGGGTAAATAATGCCACCATCTTGCATTGATAATTGAGGCTTCCTACACCTGGGGGGAGGAGGAGGATCACCATCCAATGGGGAAAATGTGTATGCGCGTGTGACTGTGTTGTCAGATCTCTGGGTTTGAGCCGTGGTGCACCACAACGTCCAGGGACAGCTAGCTCGAGGCTGCTTTACACTCCCCCCCCCCTCCCCCTCCCCGAGGTGGTGTTACCAGGCGATGTTTCAAGTAGTTACACCGCGGGCATATGAAGCAACATCCGACATGACTGTATCATCGTCAACAGAATGAAAAAAAATACTTTATCGAGGACCTTCCCTCCCTCTAAAGGAGTCCACATTACACAGCTCCTACGTGCAGCAGTCCTGAAGCGCGAAGAGACCCATATAAATATCCAACAGATCGCCTAAGGCTTCTCGACTAACGCGAACTGACATCCACTTGCAGCTGGGTAGACTTAGTGGGGGGCCCCCTACATGCTCAGCCTGGAGCTAAGGGTCGAACCAATGTCCTCTGGGTTCGTAGAAGAGTCCAGTAACCACTCAGCCACTACCTCCCAAAGGAGAGCTTATCGCATACACAAATAATCAAGACCAGTGGACAGCACTCTCGAGAGAGCTGGACCACATCATCCATACCTCCCGCCATCACATGATTCGACACACGTCTGACAATACCTGTATGACTGCGACAAAAGACATCCAGCGACAAGACAATGCCCCTCCCCCGAGGCACAATGGCTGATGGACCTTCATGATGCACAGGAATCCCGTACAGTCAGTCTGGTGCTTTAGGCCGAGGCCTGCGCGCGCGAGAGACCCGCTGGAGAATACAAGGTTCTCCAAACACGACTTATCAAACCTTGCTAGCTAGCCCTCAACACGGCGGCCTGAAGGTAATCCAAGCACTAACCTGGTGATTCCCAGGTCTCTCTCTCTCTCTCTCTCTCTCTCTCTCTCTCTCTCTCTCTCTCTCTCTCTCTCTCTCTTTCTCTCTACCTACCTACCGATATATCTATCTACCTAAGCATGTTACCTCCCATTATCTATCTGGGTGATCCATTCCCAGTGTCCTCCAAACACCACTATCTTTGGGAAGATGAACAGACTCTCAGCCAACCCTCATAGTCTGCCACTCAAGCCTTCCTCTTCGCCGCGGTCTGGTCAGCCTTGCAACTTTAACCCCTCATACCTCACTCATACACACCATCAACTACCCAACACCCGTCTTTTCCTGTATGGCCTAACCATATCAGAATTCCCACGTCTATCATCCTATGTCAGTGTATCATCCTATCTCAGTTCCCTAACTCTTCCCTCAGTCCTCATTCCACCCATCCCTCTCACTTTACATTCGAGCACTAGCGTTACCATGCCTCATAACCTCCCTCACACCTCAGCCAGCTTCCTCCTCATCCTTTCGAGACTTAATCATATCAGAATCTAATCCATAATCTTCACGATATAAACATCATAAATACTTCCGTATCTTCAAACCTCTCTATAGCCTCTCACCATCCGACACGCTTCAGGAGTTCAATCTCACGCATGGCCACACTCTCTCCCTGGTCAACAATAATCCACTTTCATCATCATCGTCTTACTTGCCTGACTGAATTTCCTCACCTTCCTGCAGGTCCTCCGTCAATTCACACACACCAGGACATTATCCATCATCCACCCACAATTTCCTAATTCAATCTTTTATCCCCAGCTCAACTTCCTGTGGTACCTACCACACGACTGTCTAAGCTTACCACCCCACCAGCAGAATAAATCTAAGGAACCACATACCACGTACACTGCTCTGGTTATCCTGGACACCTGGCCTGCCCTCTCATCACACATCCTCCACTAGCTAACACTGTCGTAACCCCCCAAAAATTTGACAGCACACACCCTACACACAGCTTCCCTGCCAACCACACCATACCTACACCACCACACTCTCGCTTCATCTCCAACCCCGCCACCACACCGATCATCCACACCTCTGCTCGCCTTCACAGCTCGGCGCACTGCTTCAAGACTCTTCAACTGCTTCTGTCCGCTCCTCGTGCTACTACACAACACACACACACCCTCACACTCAGTCCTTCCATCCTTCACTCCCACCACCCGGGATTGCTGTGCTGCCCCCACCACCGCCCCTCGCTCAATGTCCGCTACCGTCAATACTCCTGCCGACGGAGTTGTAAAATATATTCCACCATCAACTCGTCCGCCAATCCACTGTCGGTCGTTTTTCTTCGCCGATGCTCTTCAACTCCTATAAGCTTCGCCGTTCAGAAGCCCACGTTCAAGACTCCCGCCACCGTCCACTTCCCCCCAGCCAGCGTGTCCTCCCTCGCGGAACGTACGTACCACAATGACCGGACGGAAGAACTGAACAATATGATACAAATATAAGACGGGTGGGTGGGTGGGTTGGGGTGGTATACCGTCCACCATATGAGGAAGGGGGGGGGGGTAAACAAAGGGGTAGGAAGGAAGGAGGAGGGAATAAGCAACAAACACTGGAGAGACTCAGGGGGAGGAGGGAAGGGATGGCAGCCCTTCGAAGGAAAAAAAATCATTTAAGTTTCCCATGGCTTCGCTATCATCACATGGCCGACTGCAGCTGACGACAGCACGGGTTCCTTGAGAGTGAAAAGGTCTTCCCGTAAGGAGGTGCGAGCGCGCACGCAGGCGTTAACAGCCGGTTACGGGTGAGGGGATGGTAATCACCATCAGGTACACTGGAGGTAGTGAAGGCCGAGTGAGTTCACCATCACCCACGACCCCAGCTGGTGTGGCTCTCGTTCGAAGATCACGTTAAGTGAAGGCCTCAGAACTCTTTGACCCAGCAGAGGCCTTGATCTCATTACCACCTCCCAGTACTGTAACACCACATACACTTGCCATGTCTTTCCAGTTCTGCCAGTTGCTGTGGTCGTATCCAGACGCGCAAGATGGACTGTCATTCCTTATGGATGATCCGATGCTTTCGTTCCGTGTTTTCCAGTTGGTCAAGGCGTCGTCTGCTTGCTTGTTTACCTCGGACGTCTTCATTCTTTCTTGAGGTCATTTATTCAAATCGCTGCCAGGTATTTCTTGACGGGATATTTAACAGCTTGTTTGAAGAACCCTTGGCACGCTGCTGCTGCTGCTGTGTTGTTGTTGGTGTGTGGAATCGTTCGCACGGTGCTGGTCTGTGATCCCACTTCTGAAGAGACTGGTGTGAGAATGCCTGTGACGTGTTTACCTCCAGGATCCCTGTCCTATTCTGTCTTCGTCGGCGTCCGGGCATCTGTCTCCTGCAGGGAGGCTGTGGAAACCTAACAAGAGTTCCTTTAAATGATCTGTAGGCGCATTTCAAAAGACATTTCCCTGTAGTAGTAGTATTGGAAGTAGCAGCTGTACATACTAGTAGTAGCAGCATTAAATGGTAAAGGAACTAACGTTACGATGTTTTCATATTGAGTTACTGAGTCTCTGTCAGACAGGAGTTGGCAAGAGTACTTGTGCGAAGAAAATACGCGAGGTTTGTATAGGTGTATGGTACCTGTAAGCAGGAGATGGCAAGGACTAGCCGAGTAGTCCCGTTTTGATGAGACAGAGTAAGACCAGCAATCCTAACATGGAGGATGTAAGATGGTTCCGGGCAACACTTTACCACTCCTCAGCCAGGACGGTTATACCACCCTGGGCGGCGGCAGTCAAGAGCCTACTACGTGAAGGGTTACTCCAAAGGGCAGGTGGACGAGATGATCCTTGAGTTAGCTAGAGTACTGGGAGGGGCCAATACACTACCGCTTGAGCCCTCCCTCTCACTGGTGGCAGACACACACACACACGGGTTGTTGGAGGGGCGATTACTCTACTACCTGAGCCCTCCCTCTCACTGGTGGCAGACACACACAGGGGTTGTTGGAGGGGCGATTACTCTACTACCTGAGCCCTCCCTCTCACTGGTGGCAGACACACACAGGGGTTGTTGGAGGGGCGATTACTCTACTACCTGAGCCCTCCCTCTCACTGGTGGCAGACACACACAGGGGTTGTTGGAGGGACGATTACTCTACTACCTGAGCCCTCCCCTCTCACTGGAAGCTGAGTCACACAAGAGAGTATCACCTGTCTGTACTGTACAATCACATTCAGTTCTCATGCCCAACATTAACACGAACATACTCTGCTTGTTGGCCTCGTACTGATGATTAGCCTCATCCAATATATCAAAAAGATTATGAATTTCTTCATTACTACAGGCCTTAGCGACCCCGAAACCCTATCTCAATCTGAGATCTGTATTCAGCATGAAAAAGCAGTCTTACAATGACGTTTTCAAGGAAATCTGTTACCTTCAAAAAATAAATGAAATTACAGGTTAATAGTCCATGGTATTTTCTAACCCCATTTTTTTCTTTTTTTTTTTTTTTTCAAAATTACAATATAAGACGATAAACCGTTGTTATACTTCAAATAATCATGGAAATACATTATTGTATTTCCCTAATCGACAGAGAACAAATAAATACGAAGCTAAAAACCACAAAACCTTTAAATTCGTAATTACAGTGTTTATTGACCCTCAAACACTAGTTCAACCCGAGACTATGATTCACCATGAAATAACATAATGAAACGTTTCTAAACTTCAAACACTCTTGGAAAATACTTCATAATTCTTCCTTAGGCAAGAGATACCTCAAATCTCGTCTTTCCTTTTTGACGGTTCTGTAATTCCATCTCTTGACTCAAATATTGAACCTGCTTGGTAATACTGTAACATTCACTCTTTCCTGGAAACCCCACATTACAAGAATAGCTAAGTCTGCCTCTTAAGAAACTGGGTGTCCCGTTTAGATGTCGAAACTACTTCTCTTCTGAACAGTTGTACCGTTTATACAAAGGATTGATCCGTTCCTTGTATGGAGTACTGCTCTCACATCTGGGGTGGTTCTAGCTCTGCATCCTTACTTGACAGAGATGAGTTGAAAGCGGACCGACCATCAACTGTCCCAGGCTAAGTTCGGAACGTGACCCACTTACCCTACGCCGCAACGTTGGCTCATTTTCCCTTTTCTACAGGTATTACTTTGGTCTTTAGTCCCGACAGTTGGCTACTTGTGTGCCCCCACCACTAGCCAGTCCATACGATATTCGGCAAGCTGCTGCGTCACATGATTATTATGTGGCCATCGGCAACTCAAGGGTGGGCCGTTTTGATAACTGTTTATTTCCCTACACCTCGAAGCTCTGCACTCTAATGTTTTTCCCCAATATCTATGACCTGGCACATTTTAAAAGGCAAGCTTTTCACTTCTTCCAAAATCTGCAAATACTTTCCCTTGTCTCTTCATTTTCTCTTTCATAATCTTTTATTCAATTAAGGCCTGGCTTCGATGTGGACTTTTTCCGTGACTGGAGCCTCCAACGTATATAAAAAAATATACAATACTTATCCCTCTTTACTATTCCAGTAAATGACACAAAATTTACTCTCGGAGAAAAAAAA